>NC_072790.1:207264896-207564896 GCF_028583425.1 Eublepharis macularius | reverse complement strand
GACGAGAGATCCTGGAGACTGAGCCTGGGACCTTCCGCATGCAAAGCAGAGGCCCTCCTACTGAGTTACAGCTCCTCCGAGATGGACGACCGCTTTTAAGAAAAATATTTTTATTCAACGAACGCTTTGTTTAATGAGTCTGTAATTTCATGATGTTTCAGTTTCACCTTCTGAGCCATCTGTATGACAAAAAGATGGGATACATTTCTTTTGAGATAAGTATGTTGAACATTCCTCGTCGTAGCTAATTGTGCAAGTCAGCCACTGTTCACCATGCATATGCATTCATTGCAAAATGAATGAAACTGAAAAAGGCTCATTCGTTACACTTGTTAGGGTAATGAAAACAAATAGAAATACCAAGGGATAATTTGTTTTATTCAGTTCCTTGGAGACCAGCAATTTGATTTAGAAAATGTACAGCACCATTTTTATACCAGGTTCTACGGACTTCGGGGGGGGGTGTCCTGTAAGGACAGAGGAGAAGCCCCTCTATGTAACACCCCATCAGCTAAGATGAAAATGGAGCTCTCTACGCCAGTGTTTCCCAACCAGGGTTATGCAGGACATCATCAGCGGTTCCATGAGAAATTGTGGGATAAATAAATAATTTGAAATACTGTGAAATACCATGAACAATTCCGAATATATAAGCCAAATATCATCCTGAAAGCAAATCTTGTATTTACGGTGGATTAAAACTTTACTTTGATTTTTATATATATTTGAAAAAATTAGATAATACAAAACAGACAGGAAAAATGCTTCATTTTTTTCTTACGACATAAGATGACATACATACATACAGCCAGTTTGGTGTAGTAAGTTAAGAGCACGGGACTCTAATCTGGAGAGCCGGGTTTGATTTCCCACTCCTCCACTTGAAGCCAGCTGGGTGACCTTGGACTAGTCACAGCTCTCTGGAGCTCTCTCAGTCCCACCCACCTCACAGGGTGTTTTGTTGTGGGGATAATAATGACATACTTTGTAAACTGCTCTGAGTGGGCATTAAATTGTCCTGAAGGGTGGTATATAAATCGAATGTTGTTGTTGTTGTTGTTATACATACTTACATACATACATACATACATACATACATACATACATACATACATAGCAGCTCTTTACAAATAATTCCCCCCCCCCCCATAATTTAGCAGTAATTGAATTGCACTCTCAACCAACAACTTTTTCTGACCTGTAAAAGTTTTCACAGGCAGGGGGTCCAAGGGATTTGAAAAATTAATTTAGGGGGTCCTCTACTAAAAAAAAAAAAGATCAGGAAACACTGCTCCAAGCTTTCTAGGAATGGGGCAACAAATTTCCGCCACAGTGGAAACGGACAGAATAAGCTCCCCTCTTTACAAAGGGGGAGATCTCATAAAGTTGCTGCTACTGACAGTCACCTAGCTTCTAGATCTCATCAGAACACAAATCAGAAAACGTGATGACTGATCACTGAGAATCAAAAGTTCAGCATTAGGAATTCTTATTTGCTGAGTAGAACCAAGGAGATATAGTACTAATGCAGTCATCCTGGTTCCTTCCAGTAGAAAACTGAACTGGTTTCCACTCCAAACCTCCCCCCCCCGCCATGCAAAATAGTTTACCATAGAGAGAGGGTGATGCCAGTCTGCACCCATCCACAATAATAGCCAACTCCATTTTTCAACATCAGGTTGTGTGTGATTCTGGACTATTTCTATGAGCTCTGAAAGGTTTTTTTTCATAAGCCACTAACCCCTAAAAAAGTTTCTTGGTGTCTCTGGTACAAATCTCTTCCAATCAAATGATGACAGTTGAGTCGGGGCCTTTTGAATTGTTGAATTATAGAATCAGCTACCTTCTGAGACTTGACCTTGTAGACAGTACAAGCCTTTTACTTGGATTCACCTTCAGTGTAGTTCTCACTGTATTGCTTTGAAGAGGTGAAAGGACAGAGGTCTCGAGGTGATATGCCCTGTTTCTGTGTGTACTTTGAAAAAGGCAGATGGCAGCTGCCAGCAAAGGATGGGAGCCCTTGAGGGGTCTGTGAAAATGTTTGTATCAAATTGGAGATGGGTTGCTAAAATTATCCAAACTGCTCATTCCCAAAAGTGAAGCAAAAAGTTGCTACTATTCTTAAATGATTTAACATTTAGCTATTTTTTCACGAGTCAAGGCAAAGGATCATACAGCCTCTGTTCATGCATGTTCTCTTAAAACCAATCCAATCTATTTCCATGGCACTTATTCAAGTATGCTAAGGTCTACAGCCTTGGTCTTCAAAGGCAACACCTGCCTGGCATGAGGACCTTTGCGGCAGCTGCTACTGCAAGCCCCAACCCAACTGTCTCGGGCAAGACAGAAATATGTAATGGTTACTAAAAAGGTTTTTCAACATCATTAAGAAGAGCACCTTGAACCGTGAAGAAAGACTGCATAAGAGTTAATAACACTGTGGAATTAAATGTGCACTCACATGGTATTTGGCATTATTGATCAACTTTTTGTAGGTTTACAGTTCAAAGTACAGCAAAATAAACTTTTAATATGTGCGTTATTCCAAAGCAGCAACAACAGCAGTCTTGCCATGTTTAGAGCTTCTTGTAGCTAAACCCCCTGAGCCAAACACAGTCCCATTGGCTTTGTGAAGGCCTTACTTTTTAATTCTACTGGTCTTCATAGTAAGAGTTTAAGATTATATGAATAATGGCCATAATCCACTACACCTATCATTTTGACCTTCCCATCTTGCCTTCTTTGAACAAGTGTTCCTATCACATCCAACAGCAAGGCAGAGAGGAACAGATGGCCATGCAAAAGTATGAAATCCAAGCAGTTTTTATACACAAGTCTTTGTATAGCATGGGCATTACTTTGCACAGATACGTTAGTAGGAGAACTTGCCTCCATTTAAGCTGAAGCTCTGTCCTCAGGTGGGAAGTACAGTCCCTCTTTTGTCCTCTAGGCAGCTACATGCTGCAATAAAGAATGTTGTGTATTTTAGAAACCTGACCTGCATGCATCCTGCTTCTATTGCATAAGCAGTTGTTCTTCAACACTACAAAAACTGTCTTTTCAGCAAAGCTACCAACCCTCTGGTACCCTGAGCTCTGATTCTCAAAACACGCATGCAATTGTAGGTGCTTATGCTGGAGCTTCAAAGGTAGAGAAAGGAGAGCTTCTCTCTTTCCCACCACCTCCCCTCCCTTAGCTAGTAGCACACAACCAGACCAGCAGGAACAGAGACCTTTGCCTTGCACTACCAGCCACTCGTGAGCCAGCCGAGCAAAAGGAAATGCTGCCATGGCAACACAAACCAGGTTGCTATCGACACCCGTACTTTACACACTAAGTTATCCTCAGAATGGCTCAACTTTAGGTTATATATGTTATGACCACTAAAAATAAAGGGAGAGGGAGAAAGAAACAACTGAAGCTGAAATTCATTCAATAACTGTTTATTGATCTTATCATTAGAGTTCTTTTGAATACTGTAAGTTATTGCTGATCTCCTGTTATGTGTATTTTGAACTGTTCTGTATTGTATTACTTATCCCTTTTTGTATTGTTATGACTGTTACTAAAATAAAAAATTTATATATAAAAAAAAAGAATGGCTCAACTTTCAAATAACCAATTTATTGCACTTTAAGAAGTCAGTGTAACATACAATTTCTGGATGTGCAAACTCGGCAACAGCTAGGGTTGTCAGCCAGCATCCGGAAACCAGGAGAACCTGGGGGGAACATCACTTCTGGGGAAAAGCTGGACGTGACATCACTCTGGTGTAGGAATCCCCATCAATTCTATCACCTAGAGCAGAGTTATGTCACTTCTGGGTTTTCCCCAGAAGTGACATAATGATGTTGCACCAACATGCAATGAGAGCTGGGGGTAGGTGATCCCCACTCCAGTGGGTAAGTGGCATTCCTAGCAACAGACTCTAAAACAGGCAAAGCTACGTCACCCAGGCAGATGTCAAAAGTGGCAAGAGTGGGCATGAACACCTACATTAATTTCTGCAGTGTGCTTTATTCTCATACATGCCGGTATTAATCATTTATGAGTCACCAAATTAAAGTGTTAAGCAGGAGGGGAGGAGAGACTGCCCACTTCCTAGGCATCAAGTGGTAACCAGAGACACAACCAGTGACGGCATTGGCATCTGGCACACTGAACTGCTCACACTCCCAATGATCCCTTTTAGCAGGTCTGTCCTAATTCACTCTTACCTCTCCCAGGTAAATCACTGTCCCTGCATTCACAAAGGAAACCTTGTGAAAGGCAGTTAAAGATTTTAAAAATCACAGTAGAACAACTATGTATTTTGAGAAGTACTTCTTTTCTCTCCCTCTCCCAAATGCCAGAGTTTGAATATCAGGTATACCAGATTTTCCCATCATATCACAGCTACTCTAAGTATTAAAACTTCTGTCATTTCCTGCTGCTTCCATCTCCGACCCTGATGAACAAACCAACCACAGAATTAGTCGTATGCGACACTCCTAATTCAGTGCTGCAATGTTTGATCTACCTTTGGTTGTTTTTCAGGATATGAAATACAGAAAGGCACTTGTTATCTTGACATTTTAGTCCGGCAGCCAAATTGCAGGGGCCAGAAGATGCCCTAGCAGGTATTATGCACAATGTAGCAGGAGCATCTGCAAATTCAGGGACCTCGAAAGAGGAGGCATCTGCAGCGTTCATACCACTTTGCCTTCCTGCTTGGTGTGCACACATATGCACACCTGGTTGTGCAATCTGAGTTTTTAATGAATCGGTGCCTTGTTGGGCTGCAGCAAAAGGGGTGTGAAAATGGCAAGATGCTTTCACCAATCAGTGTGTATACAAATTGGGCAGCTTGAGTGCATGAAGCTCAGCTGTGCACACCAATGCCTTTCCTTCTTTCCTGTTCATCCTGTTATGCAGGCCTCAGATGGTGCTGGGCACATTGCGTGCAGCCTGAGGAGCACAGTGAAGCCTCTGGAGGGAAGGGCTCAGTCCTGCCATTAGGCTGTGAACACTTGTTTCACTTTCAGCAAACTCAATTAGGAACGTTGCAGAAAGTGTGTAAGACAGAGACAAACAAGTCTATCTAGTGTATCCTTTCTCCAGAGATAAAGGTAAAGGTCATGTGCAAGCACCGAGTAATTACTGACCCATGGGGGGACATCGCATCATGACGTTTTCTTGGCAGACTTTTTTTTTTTTTACAGGGTGGTTTGCCATTGCCTTCCCCAGTCATCTACACTTTACCCCCAGGAAACTGGGTACTCATTTTACCGACCTCGGAAGGATGGAAGGCTGAGTCAACCTTGAGCCGGCTACCTGAACCCAGCTTCCACCAGGATCGAACTCATGTCGTGAGCAGAGCTTGGGCTGCAGTACTGCAGCTTACCACTCTGAGCCACGGGGCTTCTCCAGAGAGGCACACACACATCCTCTCAACAGTCATCTGAGGTAGGTTAGGCCATGAGTGTGTGGCTGGCCCCAGGACACCCAGCAAGCTTCATGGCAGCATGGGGATTTGAACCTGGGTCTCCCTACATCTTAGCCCAGTACTGTAAGTACTACACAATGCTAACTCTACACTGATTTTCAGGTCAAACAAGTGCTGGGAAGGTTACAACAAGGGTGGGTAAGGTAGGTTAGTGCTTCTTGATCTTTCCCTTCAGCGGTGCTGAGCAACTGGGAACTCACCCCCCCCCTCCATCATCCAAATGGACATGGCAGAAGGACAGAAATCAAAAGCAAAGGGTTTACTCAGTTTATGTCTCCATAAGAAGCCAAACTTAACAATGATCTTGCTTGCTGGATACCTGCCATTTGGGGCTTTAGTTTGCCTGCCTTTCTTTCAGCTGGCCACATGGCTCACCTTGTAAAAGCTGGCCAGTTCACTTTGCTGGCCTTTGTGAGTGGAGGCAAGAGTGACTTCCTCTTCCCTCCTCCAATCACCAGTCTTGATGTTAGGAAAACTGAACACACAGAACTTCTCAGCATTACCACAGGAGAAACTGTGCTCTGTCCAGCAAGACACACTTCATTTCTTATTTGCGTGCTTCCTCATAGGACTCTTGGTGCGATGCATGTAGCCAGTCTGTCTCCTGCCCCTACGCACTGTTCTTTTGTTGGACATGAGCAGACATCATCTGAGAAGCTGCTGGAAGTGGGGGATAACATACTGGCAACCTGACAGCCTTCTTCTATCCCAGGCACAATTTCTTAGGACAGAGTACCCTTGAACACTGAGGAGCTTATGTGTTAAGTAAACATGCATGGGACCACATTGTTATAACGTGATGATTTTTAGATGACTGTCGCAATTGAGTTCCTGACTAGAATTTACTACCAGGAAAAGAAAGGAATCATTCCAAAAGCAATGATAACTTTTGTAACTATTTGTATCAATCTAGGAAACTTATTTATGTAAACGTATGATGCTGCTTAACGCCATAGTCCCATAAGCTCAGTACTGTCCACGCAACTGTTTTTCTTTAAAAGAACGAGTAAAGCAGACACAATATACCTATCTTTTTATGCCTAGCTCTTACCTTGCCATGGCTTCTTTCCACCTTTCGGAAACACTTGTTAAGGGAAAGATTATGCCGCACGGAGTTCTTCCATCCAGTGGGGGCCGTAGCAAAGTATGGGAAACGTTCCAGGATCCAGCTGTAAATTTCTTTCACCGGCAAGCTCTTGTTAGGAGAATGTTCAATTGCCATGTAGATTAGAAGGCTAAAGGAATAAGGGGGCTTGGAAGTAGCAGATTTCTTCTCTGCGTTCATGTAGCAGGACGAAGGATAGGATGGCACGCTGTCACCCTCAATGTCATAGAGAGGACTGACCATTGGAAGACCCTCACTTCCGAGGCTGAAGTTTGTTAGGAGGTTAGTACTTTCGTGCAGCCAGTTCAAGTTTGTGAGCTCGTCGTCAGCCAGGTCACTGTCCACAGCCGTGGCCTTTGGCCGAGCCGCATCCCCAGCCTCCGGCAGGCTTCCCATTCTTTGGATATGCCTTAGCCCTACTGTCTTCTCTGCTCCTGGCGTTTCACCTTTCTTATCTGGACTCATTCCAGTTACTGGACCCATTTAATCTTGTTGGCCTACAAACAAACAAACCAATTTATTTTTCAAAACTATCAATGTAAGCACCAGAATTCTAATGCCATAACCTCAGTTCAAAAGCATGCCCAATAATCCTGAAATGTGCTTATCACAGTCTTAATAACAACGACAAATCTTAGCGTTACATAGCACTTGAAATATTCAAAGTGCTTCACGGAATCTTTATGACAATCCCATAAGGTAGTCAAGTATTGTTATCCCCCAGATTTACAAATGAGGGCTGAATCAGAGAGAAAAGTTCCTGGATCCGTGGAGTCATACTAAAGGGCAGCTGAGGGAGCCTTCTAACACATGGCTCCCTAAACTGCAGTCAATCTAGCCTCCCAGAGCTGGTATCAGCTAATCATTTCACAGTAGAACAATCCTATAAATAAAGTACAACGTATGTGGCTGCAGGGTACAAATACCAAGCTGTTACAATACTTTAATAATCTATTACTAAAAGATTGTTGTGAAATAGCAATAACAAATACAGTACACAAGGTTTCCCTCCTCAAAAGTAACTTACCAGTTGTAAAAATACCACGTATTTCTATCAATGGGCAAGAACCTTAAGGCAGTAACAAGTCCAATGCACCACTATTATTTCAGCAGAAATAAATCCAGTTCCGATAGGTTGCTAGCTCTCCTCCTATTTCGAAGCAATCTTCATCAATTCAAAGTGCTTACAAGTTTCAAATAAACAATTATGACAATAGAGCAATATCATCTCTTGCCTTCACAGAGTTTATTTACTCAGAATTTTAACATACGCATCTTAGACCAGCCTTTCCTTAGATTGCATCTCTTTCTTTTGCCTTACCTTAGTGTTCCCTCACCCTGACCCAAATAGCCCACGCTAGCCTTATCTTGACATATCTCAGAAGCTATGCAGGGTGGGATCTGATGAGTACTTGGATGGGAGACCATCAAGGAAGTCCAGGGTTGCTACACAGGAGCAGGCAATGGCAAACTACCTCTGAATGTCTCTCCTCACTTGCTTTGCTGAAGCCCATTCTTAACAGAGTTATCTTAGCCCACGGTTCCTAACACTGAATACACTCCCAATCTTTAATCAAACCTCCCCCGACCATCTGCACCAAGGGTAACCCAATGTTCTATCAAGAAAAAGCTACACTCTGAAACCCACAGGGCCCAAAGCCTCACATAGAAAATTATACTCAGGATCCATTCACTTTCAAGCCTCTTAAGAGCTAGAAACATTCTTTTTTAAAAAAGAGGATATTCTCAAGGGATGGATCCAGCTTTTCTTCTAGTGAAAATGGAAGGATGGGTGCTCTTTGACCACTCAAAAAGGCTATGCTGGGAATCATGGGAGCTGTGTGAACAAATGCCCTTTGCGATGGAAACTACGGTTAAGAGACAAATCGAGCAAGAGTGAGCAGAAAAGCTGGCTGGAACCAGCACAGAATGCTCCTACCTACACTTTATACAGTTATACATAGCGCTGCCCATGTATCTGTCAAGAAAATAACTTGTTTTCAGACCACAGTTTTTAGCATTACCAAGCGCTGGCAGTTCTAATTTTCCCAAAGTGATTCCTCTTATCAGGTCAAGCTGCTTTTACTTAAGCAAAGGAGCCCAACCGCTCAAAATCAGCCCCCACCCAGCTTGCATGTTAAGCAGTATAAGAGCACCAACACAGAGATTAATATATTCCTCCACCTCCCCATATGCAGATCATGTTGCTGGCACAGGTTATTTTGGACGCAGCCAAAAGGTTATGCAATGTCACAAAGATGCCATAAGGCCATACTCCTACTGGGAAATCTTTCATTCAGCCAAGTACAGAACTATTGTTTGCCAGAGTGCCTCTACGAGCCGGTGACAACCCTGAAGTCACCAAAAGTTCAGCAAATCATTTAAGAGGGTTTTTAAAAACATATTATTTTGTGAATATCCTCCCTGCAATTTATGGGCTAGACAAGCTACTGGTAGCTCAAAAGATTTAAACCAGCCCACCTAAGGGCATCCTACATGGCCTCAACTACAGCCCCCAATCTCAAAATCCACTTATTTGCTTCACTGGTTTTCCCACAGGCAAGTCAAGACACAGGCAAAAAACAAACCCCGCCATCCAGAGTGAGGAGCAGCAACAAAGGTTTTTACAAAGTTCTCTCCTTATGATGTGCCTCATTTGCTCCATCACAGACAAGAGCAGAAGGCCCCACCCCACTGAAGTCAACATCACAGGTATTTTTTGGCAGGGATCTCCCTGACTTCACACACCACTCCGTGAGATGAGGCACAGGCGAGAGGAAGAACTCTAGGCAAGCTTCTCTTGCTGTTGACATTAGAGAGAGTGAAGGTGGTTACCGAACCCTTTGCCTCAATAGAGGCTCCTGCAGAAGTCAGTGGGCGCAACCCACATTGCTGGTCCCTCAGTTCAAAGCATGGTCCTCTGTTAAGAACTCGTTGCCAACCAGAACCAGGCCACAGAGAGCTGTGGCCACACAGGATGTTCCAGAGGGCTACATGTTACAACAACTACACTAATATTACAACTATCACATTGCTTACCAATCTGCTCCCAAGCACAATTCAAGATGTTGGTTTTGGCCTTTAAAGTCCTACATGGCTTGGGGCTGGGGTATCTGAAGGACTGAGTTCTCCCATATGTTCCTGCCCAGAAATTAAGATCAAAGGACTGCCTTATCAAACAAAGAAGTTCACCGGGGGGGGGGGACACATGAGAGAGGGCCTTTTCAGCGGCAGTCCCATGATTATGGAACGGCATCCCCAGGGAGGAGTGCCTAACCCCTTCACTGCTGATCATCAGCTGAAAACATTTCTATTTAGGACTGTTTAGCCCCAAACTGTGTTTTTAAACTTTATTTATTCATTTTCTGACTGTCATTTTATTTATATTGTAAGCCGCCTTGAGTTCCTGCAAGGTAGAAAGGCAGCTAATAATAGTTTTAAATACATAAATAAATTGCTTGCAGGGAGGACAGGCTAAATATCTAATATAATAGTTACCTTTATTACATGTGTTTTTAAAATACATTGATTTAGAACACAATTGTACTTACAAAAAGTCCTACCCTGAGACAGGCACTTGCTAAAAACGCTACATGAAGTGGCTCTAAGGATCTGGGCTGAAAGGAAATCCAAGCTTAGGGGTGGTGAAACTGTGGCATATACAGTATGCTACAAATGGCATGAATACCAGTGGTCTGGGGCATACCTGCCCAGCAACAAGAGGGTCTACAGCACTGGTTACAACTAGGGTTGCCAGCTCCAAGTTGGGAAATTCCTGGAGATCTGGGGGGTGAAACCTGGAGAAAGTGGGGTTTGGGGAGGGAAAGGACCTTGGCATGGCCTAATTCCATATAGTCCACCCCCAAAAGTAGCCATTTTCTCCAGGTGAACTGATCTCTGTGGCCTGGAGACCAGTTGTAATTCTGGGAGATCTCTAGCCACTACCTGGAGGCTGGCAACCCTAGTTACAACATAAATATAGGCATGATAATCCCAAGCCTGGCAAACTGTACTGCTCTCCTGAGCTGAATTCATTTCTCAGTGGTAAAATCCATGCTTTATTTATACTGAAGGGTCCAGATTCAATCCCTACATTTTCAGTTTCTCTCAGGTGGCAGGGCTAAGATCAAGCTTTGCCTGAAGAGAGATGCTGCCAATAGCAGGAGATGATACTGAGCTATCTAGACCAATGATGTGACTTAGTATAAGGTGGCTTTGTGTGTTTGTGCAGTCCCCCTCCCCAGTTCTCTAAGCAAAACGTTCCAGTTCACAAAGGTGGAAAGCAGAAAATAGGGGAAAACCTAAAGCAGGAGGAAGATACAAGAATTAACTCCTTATGTGAAATAACCAACCACTTGCTTTTTAAGAGCATGATCTTTTCCACGAGCACAAAACTACATTTAGTATTTCCTCTTATCATGCCCTGTAAATAAAATGTCTGTGCTTAGTGCCTTTCCATCCATACTTACTCACTTACCTGCATAGCACTCTGTAGAAACAAGTTAAGAGAAACAGTCCTTTGCGATCTTTCTGTTATTACTTTTATTAATCATTTATATAATATGTTGTAAACTGCTGCTCTCAAAAACAATATTAAAACAGTAGGCTGCTATTAACTACCCCTTTTGCAAGTGGCTGAATCAGAGATCGCAATTTCCCACTAGGGGGCTTTTCAAGGCAAAAAGCTCAGCATGCATTCTTTTGGTCTTGTTAGAAGGCAGCAATACAGGAAGTGTAAGCTTAGCCGAACTGCCATTTTTAAAATAAATGCTATTTGAGGATATTCAGCATTTACTGGAAAGGTGCTCCCATTTGTGGCATTTAAGCGTGAAGATAGACATGATGTTTTTACAGTAGTGGGGCAGGGTTCAAAGCTCCACTATCACGTTTACTATAAATGTACTTCCCCCTCACATAGGGCAGACTCTTCAAAAAACAGCTCTGCAGTTTTCTAACTGTGGTTCAGCATGAACTGGTGGAAAACTCATTGTGGAGGGAGGTGTCTGGCCACAACATATAGGGTCAACATATACACACATCTCTGGAATGGTTTTGCAACTAGTTCTTAAACATCTGCATTGCTGTTTTCAAAATGTGAAGCTGCCCTGCACTGTCTATCAGGATTGAACTTGGGACATTCTGCATGCCAAGCAATCGCTCTACCCCTGAGCCACAGCACTCCAAAGGGAAGGATGAGAAACTGGAAGGCACAGGGGCCGAAGAATAGCACACAGCAGTCTTCCTCAAGTCCACTACTAACTAGAGTCACAATATGATGAGAAACTTAACAAAGGGATCCCAAACCCTGTACCTATCAGGGACTGCAGGATTTTTTGCTGTCTGAAAGGAACCTTAGCTACGGCCAAGCTACAAGTGACGAATGACACTTGAACGGCAAGTGAACAGACTCACGTGTATTCCTCCCTGTTCACTTGTGCTCCACTTGATCACAAGTGGAGCGCAAGTGAACAGGGAGGAATATACGTGAGTCTGTTTACTTGCTGTTCAAGTGTCATTAGTTACTTGTAGCTTGGCTCCTAGAAAGCCACCTAGGACTGTTTGTCTGTAGGTCTCAGAACTCTTCAGTTATAGAAGGAAACAAGTGGTGACCCACCAGGACTTGGGGGAAGGCATCTCATATCACCTCCCCCCCCACCATGTCCTCTTTTCCTTCCTTGCCCCCCATAGCCTTTCCTACTTTTCCTGCTTCCTTCTCTCCTTCCCACTAGGAAAGGTCCCCTGGCAGGGGATCCCCCACTCCCATCGTCCGTCCCCCACCACTACTCACTTGGCTGGCACAGGAGAAAGGCAGGGGAACAGGCCTCCTGGGATGACACAACAACGTCATTCCCCAGAGTGACATCATTGTGTTGCCCTGGGAGCGCGGGAGCACTCCCAGACCATGCATGATGACATCACTTCCCAAAAGACACTCATGCACTAGTGTGAAAAGTAAACCTTCAATTTTCATTCTGTCCTTATAAACCTCATCTGCTCACTCCTATCTGTCAAACTGTGGGCAAATGGGTGCAAGGTCTAAGATTCATAAGGGCAGAATTCAAGAGAAGCTCTCTTTTCTTCAGTGTATGTGGGGCGGGGGGCATAAAGCATGTTAAGATGTCTTAAAGAAAAGAGCCTGGATCACAGGTACAACCAGGTAATAACTGTGCCATTATCACACTGAAAGTATTACCTAGAGAGGCCCTAATAATCCTAACAGTCATCTCCTGCTGGTCAAATTCAGTATAACAAACACATGATACACAGACACACACTCTCAACCTGATAGATGACTTCACTACTTAAATAGAATTATTCTGTCCACAATGAACTTCCCCTAAAGGAAAATAAACCATGTAATAAATCAAGGTTTCTTTATAAACTAAATGTGTCAATTACTGCAAATGTGTTAAACTTGCAGATTAGGTCCCAGTCACAAAATCTAATAGAATAACCATGGTTGTTTCTTGAATCTACTTTAATTAATTTTTGCATCCAGGCCCATTCAGCCATTAGGTAATCTGTGAAGCAACAGAATTTATAGTCTTGATGCACACCCAAAACTGCCTCCATTTCACAGCGGAACCCCCCAGCATATCAGTGTGAATCAGAGTTTGACATCTAATCAAGGGAAGGTTTCTATAGCAATGGCATAGTGATTTCTTCACTTCCAGCTAACTGGCAGCTGCTATTCATCAGTTACGCAACAATTTCAACTGTATGCAGTATTCTACAAGCATCTTGGGCATCCACTAAATGAAAGTCACCCTGTGAGGTTGGTTAATATTTCCGCCTTTTAGATGAGGATTTGAGCTAATATGGCCAACTTGCCTGAAGTCACCCACAAATCCACAGCAGTGATAGGATTTCAACCCAGGCTTTCTATTCATGCCTTTGTTCCCGGAGTCAGCTCTCTGCCGTGCTCTGTGGCTTGAAATCTTCACTTATGTCAGCAGAAGTCTATTGCCTCCGAACAACTCCCCTTACTTCTATTTATTATCCTGAAAGCCAACAAACAGCCTATGAAGCATAATAATATGGTTTATTATTAATACTGAGCCTTTCTATACATGATAAACACATACATGGATGGTTGTCAAGATCAGGGAGAAGTGGAGATATTCTATCTGCATTGTAAATGGTGTGTATGGGCACGATGTGAATTGAAAATAGCAACCCAGTTCAAGCATCCGCTTCCAATCCTCCAGAGAACATTTTAGAGTCTCACAAAAGTAACACGGTTTCACACACTTCCTCCTCACAGGTGGATTTCTTCCATCATTGCCTGGTTGCATTAGCCATAACATCTAAACTAGGCAAGTTACCATGAGTGCTGATCAACACACCACAATTTGAAATGCATTTGCAAACCACTGTTTGCCTGATCTGAATAGTGACATCAGGCTATGGTTAGAAAATCATTTCTTCCAGAAATGGATCAGGGAATTCGTACATAAGAGGAGAACAGAGAAATACATGAGTCTATAGCATCTTCAAGTCATCTGAACTGAATCAGTAGCTTCTCTAAGGCTACTTAGGAAGTCTGTGACAGAGATGAAATCTGAACTTCTTAGTTCACAGGCTCAGTCTCTGAGCCATTATGCGATACTAGATGTACTCCCCCCACACTCTGTATTCAGTGTCTGGTATGAAAAAAATGGGCCTCCTTTAGAAGACACACCAAATTGTTATCAGAGACCTGAATTTCTGTGACGCCTCCTACTTCTACTGTACTGATATTGCAGAGAAAGATGAGGCTGAGATAAAGGAAGTAGCTACTGAGCAAATTTGTGACATAGGTGAGATTTGAACCAGGGATTTCCTGCTTGACAGCTCAGTTGCTAAGCCACTGCTCTAGAAGCACCAAAATGAATGAGGATTCCCTACCTGGTCATAAGCCAGGCAACTGATGATTTACAAGCCTAGCATACATGGAGTAATTCCTCGATTTTACTCACCACTACTATACTTGCAACCAGAGTAAGTATCACTAGCTACACTACCAAAACAAAATTTTCTATCCTGATGAAGGTGTGTATAGGCACCTACAACAATATGTTGCCACCAGCTGTCTCCCTATGCAGAAGCAACTGATACCTGCTTCAGCAAGCTGGCAGGCATCTAAGTGAAATCAACATTCATACCCCCTCAAACAGGAAGATGTGACAGATCCTCTTGAGACTATTACCTGTAGCAAAAGGAGGACTTACTTTGAAATATTCAGTTTTTAACCTTGATGTTTCTAGTCTTCAAAGTATGAGTGATGTCTGAAACACTATTTGGACTTTCTGTCAAAAGTTCAGTTAGCTGAAATTACAAGCTGTGATTCCAAGATGTAATTATACAAATTTCTCATCCCATCTTCTTTGCATCAAGGTAACAGATGAGAAATTGCAGCTTTTAAAAAATAAGTACCCAGACAACTTGAGACTTTACACTTTATGCACAGGACCTCTCACATACTCATCCCTCTGTCTAAGGGTCAGACGAGAAGGAGAAGATCACAGAGTCTGGGAAATGGTTACTATGGTGTTTGTTTTATTACCTCTTGTTTTTAAGCCTCTGGCCTGCAGCAGCCTGAAACCTAATTTTTTTTTTACCTGTCAGTAAACCCACCATATGCAGGCATGAGGAAATCATCTGGACACCATAACCTAAAAGTATGCTTAAAATATGCCTTTTCCTTCTTTTTTAATTCGGTATCATCTGGCCTGAAGAAGAGTTCTAGGGAACTCAGTAATCTGCACACTGCTATGTTCTACTGGGTTGGTCCTAATAAAGGTTGTGTTCTTGGCTTTTTGGATTTTACTTTTGGACCAACGTAACTATAAACAACTTGTCAAACCAGATGAGAATGGAAAATCTATAATGTGACTTCCAGTGTGTTACTAAACAATAAATAGCAACTGCAGGAAGCCTTGAAGAACATTGGACAACAGATCTTAACCACCACCACAACCACCACCCCCCGCCCTTCCCAAACACAGACAATATTTTCTTGACTCCTAGGAGTTGCCATTTGCCCCGCTCAGGAAAAACAAACAGGACTCCCCATAAAAATGCACTGGAGATCTTATTTATTTTTCATTTTATTTTATTTATAATCCACCTTTCTCACTGAGACCCAAGGCAGATTACACAGTGCACGTCAATGAGACCAACACATGGGACACAATCTTTAAATACAATAAATCTTCCAGTGATTGGTCTGGTTTGACCTTAAGAGCAAAATTACTTAACAAAAGGACTGCATATCGAAGAATGCATGGGAAAGGAGGGATTGCTACATTCCTAAGCCGTGCTGCTTTGGGGCATCCATGACTCCATGCTTGCTCAACACTGCTTGTTTCAGTTGGCCTCTGAACGGTTGGACTGTGCCCTCATTACCAGCAGTTAAACCTTTCATGGGTAACGTGTGTTGTAATGCTTTCAGGGTGTGTGCATGGAAGAGGAGAGGGAAGAGGGGAAAAAGTTGTAACTAGACTTGTAATTAGGAAGCAACATCGGATAAAACCCTGCTTTTGCCTCCTGGCGTAACCAGTTTAACAAAACGAGAGGGGAGGTCTGTATAAAACCAGACAAATGCATTATACTTGCCCTGTCAGGCTGCAGCAGCCTCATCAGATTAGCCTGGGTGTGTTCATTGCTCATTCAGGCGGGATGACTTGTATGTGTGAAACAGCCACCAGAGATCAGGCACCACTGGAAGACATGACTTCAACATGCAGTACTTCCCAAAAGGGGTCGTTCTGACACAAGCTAACAAGGAACAGGTTATCCAATGATCTGTGTGTCAAACAATCCTAACTTCTCTGTAGAACTGCAATCAGATTTATACATTAGTAAAGCACAATGTTTCAGTGGGCTTGCTGCAGGTCTCATGCTACAAAACATCCTGAATCTCTCTCTCAACACACTTTAAATCCTAAAACACAGAACTGTGTTGTGAACATGAATACCAGTTTTCATTCAGACACTTCAATCTCCACAGAAAATCAAACTGCAATATATTTTTTTATTCCCTTCTGAAATAAGGTACATTGGTGAAGCGTGCATTTGAAACTGAAACCCTAGCATAGCACTGCAAATGTGTGTACTCTTCCAGATTCTCACTATTCAACCAGAGGTATTATCTTAGTAACATACATATGATTGAATTGAATGATGAACTAACAAATTAAGCCATGACTTCTCTTTTTCCCACCATCAGGCATCAACAACACACATGCTCAGTTAAAGCATGGATTCTAAAAGAATCCGAGACATGGGGAGTAGAAAATTATCTTAGTTTCTTATCCTCAGGAACTTCCCCATCTACCACCAATACATCAATACCACCCATCTCAGATCCGAGGTCAGATTTAAACTCCAAACCAAGAGTAGACAGCTTACATTTGATTACAATGGTATATACACCACCGAGTATGCAAGACAAGTGAAACATGAGGTTCTTCTTGGGGATTAAAAGGCTGCCTCTTGGTCATAGGTTTCAGCAAACTGGCACATCACTTAACATTCTCATCTCTGTTAGATGAGGAAGTGCCCACCCTTGTATTATTCACAGTACCAAATACAAAAAGGTACAGGGCATTCACTTCTCTCAGCCTGGCAGGGGAAAGTGGAAGGCAGACGTAAGATTTTAAGACTAATCTCAGCAAGTTTGCCACCTACTATATACACCCCAGCTTTGCAACTTGGTTTTATACACATATGAGAAAGATGGGACACTAGATCCAGCATCAGTTTTTATGAGCATGAACATCACTCCCATCCTACAGTCACTCCTTAGCTACGCATCAGTTGCTGTGCTCAGTTCAAGGTATTAGTTATTACATACAAAGCTCTTCATGGCTTTGGTCTGGCATCCCTACAGGACCGCCTCCCTCCCTATGCTCCTCCACGGCAGCTTCGCTCATCTGAACAGGGTCTCCTGCAGGTGCCAGGCTGCACATGGGTGAAATCAACAGCAGCCCATACACGGGCTTTCTCTGTGGTGGCCCCTATCCTGTGGAATGACCTGCCTGAGGAGGTCAGGAGAGCCCCCACTCTTTCTGCAAACGAAGCAAAACTGAACTATTCAAAAAGGCTTTTTACTCAAATGGGAGGGCTGTATTGTGGGGAAGGGGTCTCTGATGCTTCATAATGAATTAGGGACTGTAGACTTCATCACTATATTTCCTTACATATCATCTGTTGCTTTAAATATGTACTCCTATGTACCGCCTGTGCTCCATGTTGTCTAATGTCAGTCCTAGAATTGATTATGTTCTGCTTTAGTATTTTTTCTACTCTGTATTAGATTCTTGCTAATACAGTGTCTTTTAAACTTGTATCTATTTACCCTATGGCATTGTTTATGGAAATGTCCTTAATACTGTATTGAAATGTACTTGATACTGATTGTATTAACCTCAAACTGTGTAATCCGCCTTGAGTTTCAGTGAGAAAGGCGGTCTATGACAAATAAAATAAATAAATATCATCAGTTCTGGAGAGATGAGGGTAGATACGCTGATACTGTAAGACGCTAGCTTAACTGGCAATCCACAGTTAGCTTCCCCCAGATTCAAACCGACCCTCACTTGCAAAACTCATTTTTATCTTAGCTCATCCTATGCTTTGAACACGAGGGGGCAAGTTTACATCTGTCTCGAGTGCTAATCTAATGTTATGCCTATCTTCATTTCAAGTGAAAACAATAAATTAAAAAGACAGATTATGGCCAAAAAGAAAAAGTGATCTAAAATTTTATTTACTGATGCCCGTTTAAAAAAGGCTAAAGTCAGAGTTTTTCTTTTGTAGAGGAAACAGGGAGGATGGAAGGTTTACACTACATATGCCTCATATGACCTCTCCATAAAACAGCACATCTATCATACAATTAAAGTGTAAATCAGAGCAACTGAATCCAGTCACCAACAATGCCACTATTAATTAATCTGCTTTTATCGCCTTAAGCGTCATTGTTCCCAAATAGTGTCCTAAGGGAAACCAACTGGATTTTGCCATTGTTGGAATCCATCTGTCTGCTGCAGCCCCTAGCATAATGATGAGGCAGAGACGCCATCCTGAGTTGCCATGGTTTGATGGGCCGGGGGGGGGGGGACACTAATCTTGTGAATGTCGCTCATCACTCCATTGCATGAGGAGGGAACCTTTCAAAATGTCTGAGCCATTCTCTGGGGTGGGGAATGCTGATGAGCAAGAGCACTCCTACAGATCAATTTGTAATCCAGCCACCTGAACAAAATGCTAAATTTACAAGTGGCCCCGGATGGGCTGATTGCCAATTCTGTGTGCTTCAAGGTGAGTACGTCCTAAAAAGATCCACTCCATGCCTTCAGGCAATCAAAGTTTAAATACTTACACAGAGCACCCTCATGTTTATTTAAGCATTTGGGCCCTGCTTTTCTCTCCACTGGGGACCTCACAAAGCAGCTTACAACAACATCCTCCCTTCTGCTTTATCCTCACAATCATCATCTTGTCATGTAGGTTCAGTAAGGCTGGGGTGGGTATGAAGGGGAGAGAGTAGGATTGCCTGGTCCCTCTCCCCTCTTGCTGGGAGGGTAAGGAACCTAGCACTTACCTCATGTCAGGCACGAGGTTCTTCTTTGTGCATGTGCGCCCAGGGGCTGACGCAGCGATGTCACATCTGGAAGTGACATCATTGCACTGGCCATACGAGCGCTCCTGCACTCCTCATGGGGCCGATTCGGCCCGTTTGGAGCCCAAATTGGCCCCAAACAAAGCATGGGAACACTCCCAAGGCTGGCACAATGACGTCACTTCCAGAAGTGACATCATCATGCCCTCCAGGGAACGCACGCATGGTGGCAGGCAGCTTCTAGGGGGCTTGCTACCTTGCGCCAAACGCCCAAGGGGGTAAATCTCTGGGAGTATGCCAGCCACTAGCAGGCACCTGGGAACCCTACAAGAGAGAGAGAGAGCCCCAAGTCCCCCCAGTATGCTTCTCCCTGTGGTTTTTCTGGTAGTTTCTCATAAATTCTGTAGCCTGGAATTTATTTGCATGAGTAGATTGGCTCTTAGAGATCTGCCAGAGCAAGAACATCTTCTAGAGTTGACAGGCCCAGCCTGGCAACAGCAGGAGACAGAGGAGGGCAAGGAGGGGGTGGCCATCAGTGTGATGTCAATTCTGAGAAAACCTGCAAGTGATATTGCACATCTCTAAGAATTTGCTGAATTCCTACAGACGACTGTCATCACTTCAGAGGAAGCCCAGAAATGATGTCAGCCCTCTTTAAGAATAGCCAAAGACTGTATGGGTTTACCAATTCCTAGAAAGGCATGACATCACTTTTGGGTTTTCCCAGAAGCAATGCCACACTGTAGGCCATTTTTTTTCCTACCATTGCTCAGAGCAGTAGCAGGAAACACCAGCTGGGAGCTGGCAAGCCTAATACCTTCTAGAAGATCGTATGGCCTTTCTATTGGGACAGGATTCGGAGCACCGCTGGTCAATTTGCAGATGGCAGGGATTTTGCCTTTTTATGCTTTTATCTGAAATTAACAGAATAGTACAGGAATGTTTTAAATAAAAATGTTTGTCAACGTGTTGCTGCTATCTCCTGAGACATCCAAAACAGTGAGAGCCAATTTCAGACAGTAAAACAAACCATGCATTAACATTACTGTGAATATGGATTCTTAAGACTCAGGCTGACTGAGTCAAGTCGATTCAGAACCAGAAATCTTATCATGTGGCTTGACAAATCCTAGACACCAGATCACCATGGCACCTAGAAATTTCATTATGGTAGCTAATATTTTCAATAATTATTTTATTGTACAATGTCTCAGCAATTCTCAGTGAAAGTAGAAAGGCTGGCTCCAACGAGTTTTTCCCCCTGCTGAAAACGGGAGGGAAGGGCGTGTTTGTGATCATGGGACCTGCATGGACAAAAGCCATGTGGTACAAAGGCTGTAACAAGGTCAGATATTGGCCAAGATTGAGTGGAAAAGCTGGCTGGACCAACCCAAGGCTTATTTATCATTTCACATTAGAAAGTTTTGTTGTATGACAAAAAGAAAATCTGCACAAAATTCCAGTTTTGCTAAGGTTAGAGATTTGCTTTTTGCTATGGCGTTCTCAATCATGGTCCCCGCCCCCCCCCCCAGCCGGGTCATTTCGTAGAAAAAGAGCTGCAGGAACTCATTAGTATAACTCATTAGCATATGCCACGCCCCTTGACCAGGCCCAAATGGCTGGGATTCGGCTGCTGCCAGAAGGGGGAGTGTTCACCCACCTGGCAGTGGCCCAATCAGGGCTGTTTTGGCCCCAATCCAGGCTGAAAAGGGCCCAAAATGGCCATTTTGGGCACATTTTGGCCTGGATCAGGCCCCAAACGGCCCAGATCGGGTCAGTGCCAGGCAGGGAAGGGGTTCCCTGCCAGGCACCGACCCAATCCTGGCTGTTTTGGCCCTGATCCCATTTGGGCCTGGATCAGGGATGAAACAGCCCAGACCAAGTCAGTGCTGCGCAGGGGAGGGTTCCCCCACCTGGCCCCAACCCGATTCCAGCCCCGATCCCAGTGGAAAAGGGGGCCAAAATGGCTAAAAATGATCATTTTGGGCCCAGATCAGGGATGAAATGGCTGGAACCGGGTCAGTGCCAGGTGGGGGAGGCTTCCCCCACCCGGCACTAACCCGATCAGGACAGTTTTGCCCGATCCAGGCCGAAATGGGCCCAAACGGCCCAAAATGGCCACTTTGGGCCCGTTTTTGCCCGGATCGGGGCCTAAACAGCCGGGATCAGGTCAGTGCCGGCCGGGCGGCTTCCCCTGCCTGGTTCCGACCCAATCCAGATGGTTTGAGCCCCGGTCCAGGCCGTTTTGGCCCAAAATGGCTGGAAATTGCCATTTTGGGCCCATTTTGGGGCCTAAACGGCTGGGTTTGGGTTGGTGCCGGGCGGGGGAGCATTCCTCCGCCTGGCACCAACTGGATCCAGGCCATTTCGGCCCCAATTCGGGCCGTTTCGGCCACAATTGAGGCCTAAACAGCCCAGAATTTTTCAAAGTCAGGTGGACAGGGCCACCTGACTGTTGAGGGAACTACCGGAATGACATTCCAGTGAGTTCCCCCTCCAAATGAGCCCTGGTTACCCCTGTATTTATTTATATACTAACAGTGAAATCCTAGGCTGAGTTGCTCCAGTCTAAGCCCCTTGATTTCAACTCTTTTGTCATAGCTTTAATAAAATTATGAGAAACTGTGAAGAGGTCAGGATTAGGTTTTGTGGTAGCAATAGTTAGAAAATCTGGTCATGAGAATACAAAACTCTCAAGAATGAAAAATAAGTACAGCTGCTTCATTTTGGTGACTGGCTCCGAAAGCAAAATAAAATGTGCCAAGGCCTGCATCACAACTTCCTTGTGAAACAAGATTCAGATCGCTGTGTGCTACAAAGCTATATTTAAATTATATATCTACTGGAAGTAGGTATGAGTAACTCAACTCTACTGTGATCAAGTCATTGGAATGGGGAGAAAACACTTCACAAATAACATTTTGAAGTAGAATATCCGAACATTATTTGAGGAGTTATTTACTTCCTGAAGTTTTTCCCTGCCCCTTATCTCTGGTCAGTGGCCACTAGTAAAGCCAGAGTGGTGTTATGATGAAATGTTGAACTTAGAGAGGGGAGATGTGAATTCTGACCCTCACTTAACCATGGTTCACCCTGATTCACCTTCAACCAGGCACCCTCCATCAGTGGAGTTCCCAGTCTCCAGGTATGTAAGCGGTATTTTTACCTACTGACATATTGTTAGCCACTATGACTTTTGCAAGAAAAGCATTACGTAAATAAAAAATGTCTGTGGCAAATGATTCTGATGCTCTCCCCATTTGTGAGGGCTCATTTGTAGTTTGCATGTCTCCCCTCCTACCCCAAGCATGAAACGGCTCCAATACTTGTATCTTCATATGCTAGGAGAATCAACTCAGCGTACAAGGTATAATCAAGTGAGCTTTCATAGCCAAACTTAGAAGATTGTGATGAAAACATAAACCATTGGGAATTGTCCATTTCAAGCAGTTTTAGAATCACAGTTTCAGTATTACACAAATAATCTTCATCCACCTAGCAGTTAAGTATATGGCTGCCTGCAATTTTGTTCTGCAGACAGCTACTGCAATTCAATGTACAGAATCCACCCACAAGTATACGGTAGAAAAATACCTGTGTGATTAGTCTGGCTTACAGAACCAATACTCAAAGGAAATATTTGCAGAGCAGATTGCCACCAGATAATTTTACACCGGGAGGTGCTGGAACTCAAACACAGTTTGCACAATTTACACCTTCTGTCCCAGATGCATCAGTGGAAGAAAGGTATCCTGCACATGTTCAGGGGAAAGCATCTTTACAACTTCACTCGGTCTAGTGCAGTGGTCTTCAAACTTGCTAGACCCACATTTAACCTCTGAGGACAGCATGTATGTGTGTTATGTGTCGTCAAGTTGCCTCCGACCTATGATGAACTGCTGCCCCCTTGAATGAAAGACCTCCCAAACATCCTATCGTTAACAGATTTGCTCAGATCTTGCAAACTGGAGGACGTGGCTTTTTTACTGAGTCCAGCCATCTCATGTTGGGTCTTCCTCTTTTCCTACTGCCTTCCACTTTTCCTAGTATGACTGACTTTTCCAGAGAGTCCTGTCTTCTCACGATGTGACCAAAGTACGATAGCCTCAGTTTTGTCATTTCAGCCAGAGCTATGACCTCACTGGTGTCAAGGCACAAACTGTGGGCAACAGACCAGGAGAACCAGGGGCAAGAAACATAAACCGGCACCAGGTGGTGCATTATAGTGAAGAACAAGCCGGCACAGGCAGATTTATAGAGTCTGCCTAGCTATAAAAGCACCTCCTCCTATCAATCATATGATATTCCTTTACTTATGCTTGTGGCAAGGAGCATCTCTGCCCACAAAAGAGCAGCTTCTGCTGTGAGAGAGGGCTGTGTGCCACAAGTGCTGGAGGACTGGCTGAGAAGGCTGGGAGGGTTCAGGGCAAACTACGCTAGATGAAAAGAGAGAGGAAGGAGAGTTTTTGCAGGGAAGGGGACGCTGGACCTTCCTGTGCCAAAAAAAAGTGATACTTGAAGAGGTTTGGGAGTCCACCACCATACGTCATAGATCCAGAGGAGTTAGTCTGTAGTAGTAAAATAGTAGAGTCCAGTAGCACCTTAAAGACTAACCAACTTTATTGCAGATGACTGGAGAAGGCAATGGAAAACCACCCCGTAAAAAGTCTGCCAAGAAAACAGCGTGATGGGACATCCCCCCATGGGTCAAAAATGACTCGGTGCTTGCACAGGGGGACTACCTTTACCTTTTTAAGCTTTCGAGATTCACAGATGCACAGTTCATGCATCTGATGAAAAGAGCTGTGATTCTTGAAAGCTTATGCTACAATAAAGCTGGTTAGTCTTTAAGGTGCTACTGGACTCTTCACTACCATACGGCTCATCTTTTTCAGTTCTCTGTTTTCTTAAGGAGAACATGATGAAGATGATTTGGGACATTCTTTTAAATTTAATCACTGCATCACGTGCAGGTCTTTTTCAGATTTTAGAGACTGGAAGTATAGCTAATTTACATTTACGAGTGGAGAAAATTAAAGACTTATTTTGATGCTATAATTAACCTTATTACAAAAATGTAGAAACTTTAAAGATCATTAACGAATTTGGTCTTATTATGCCGACAGATACAAATATTGTTTAAAGTTTAAATGTTTTCTTTCAGTTACCATTGTTGATACATTATACATTTCAGATTAATTAAAAAAAAATTAAGAACCCTCTCCAATGAGTGACCTCACCATTCTGCAGCTTATCACTGTGCACAAATACAAGCAGGACACATGGCATTCTTACTATGTATGTATGCACAATATTCATTTTTTAAATTTAATATAGTCTTCCTTTCTTGCACAGGCTCACTAGCAGCGGGTCCTTCCAAACAGCCACCCTCCCAAAATGGCAGCATTGTCAGGGCTCACGGTCCAGAAGATGAGCCTTCACAATCCACCCAAGAATCAAGAACACTCGCTCAAAGCACCGATATCGGAAACTGGTTCCAAAGAGAAGCCAAGGCACAAATTAAGATAATGGAACCGAATTAAAATAGAAGAATCTTAAGGTGACATTGGAAAAGTACTACAAATGTTACAGAATGCAGAACACCTTCAAGGATTTAGTCCAAACTGTAAATCTACCAAGTGTATTTCTTCTGCAAAAACAGTAGTACGGCCTTTGTACAACACAGGTATTGACCCTTTTGTGTTTCTCACTTGCCTCCATCTTCTACATCAACTAAAACAAACTAATGTGTTTGAAAAGTGAAAACACACACACAATTAATTAGAAAGCTTGTTTGAGTTTGTTCAACCCTTCGTTTCCTGAAGCCTGCAATGCCCAGAGAGAAAGTTCAGAATCTATGCAGCTTTCAGAAACTGCTTCTGATTAGAGAAACGAATTTGAGTTAAGCAAGTAATGTGAGATAACAGCAGCCAATAAAATACAGGTTCAGGATAGATAATTTTGTCTACAGTTCTTTATAACACTTGTAGCCTGATTCAACATACATTTACTCAGAAACTAGACCCAGACAGTTCAATGGGACTTACTCCCAATAAGTATGCACAAGACTGCAGTCTATTTATGATGATGACACAGTAAGGAATATTTCAGTATTATAATGAAGAGTTCAATATTTATTGCTGCTTCATAATTACTTTATAGGAATGCTCACATTCTCAGCATTTACTCTAAAAACATGACTTCTCCTGTTTCTGGATGATAGTAGTAATAAAAGAATGATTTTATTAGCTTGGTTTAGTAACAATGCCAAGATTTATCTACTCTGGAAAAATATGCAGGTTGAAAACAAAACAAACAATATCCCAATGGGTACAAACTAAGATATATGGGTACAGCAACTTACAGTTCCACCTCTAACACCATATATAGTTGTAATTATTGTTTGAATAAAACAAAGGCATATTTTACTTTTAAATTTCATGCATATCCCAAAGGATAATTTCATGTGCTGAGTTATACATAATGCATATAATGTTCAAGTACTACTTGTTTTTTCAGAGTGTTCATTTCTAGTAATTTTGAGCAGCGGAGTGCAGCTAGAAAAGGTATTGCATGTCATACTAGAGAGTGTAAATGTTGTCAGCTGATTGCTTTTCCTTTGACTGCAGTCAAATATTGGCAAATAGTCCAGAAAACATCCCCAAAATGCGACAGTGTAGAAGACAGCTTACTCTCCCCCTCCCAATATGAGGTGATTTGTTTCCATGGCTTACTTGTTTACCAGCCCCGCAGAAACTGGGGTCAAATCTAGCACAGAGCAAATGAAAGGACGGATAATCTTCCCGGAGAAGCTGAAGATTCCTGGTGATCTACAAGAATGATCCTTGTTGGAGGTGACACACCAGTAGCAGTCAGTAATTTTCTCTACAGGGGATGACTACTGGGTACCTGTTTATTCTTCTCAGTATGTCTCTACAGTTCCTCAAAGATAGGGGATAATTTCAAAAAAATTGAAGTCTGGGGGAGGAAATTTACAAAAAAAAGGGGGGGAAATATATGCAATACTTATTTTCCTATGAAACCTAAATTTTTACTGACTGAACAACATAAATGCATCATTTATAACTTAGCATATAAAATTATACTATTTGGCATATTTATGTAGTTTAAAAATATAAATATCTTCATTTTCTATAAGGAAAATTACATGCATAATCAATGTGTGAGAAAAAGTTCCAAATTGCTACACCCTACGCTATCATGGCAACTATATCTTCAATTTTTACTGAGAGGTAGAAAAACAAAGTTGAATGTATAAAACAATTTCTGTACTGTTTATTTATTTTATTTGTTTATTTATTTATTTTCGATTTCTATTCCACCCTCCCCACACCAGCAGGCTCAGGGCGGATTACGGTCACATACAAGTTAAAATACATAAAACAGTTAATATAAATTAAAAAGCCATGAGACATCCAAAAATTATGCAATTAAAATGCATAATTTAGAAAATGTATAATTTAGAAAGAAACAGTTAACAGTCACACTAAGCAGGACTATCTATAATAATAATAATAATAATAATAATAATAATAGATTTATATACCACCCTTCAGGACAACTTAATGCCCACTTAAGAGCGGTTTACAAAATTGTCATTATTATCCTCACAACAACAAACACCCTGTGAGGTGGGTGGGGCTGAGAGAGCTCCAGAGAACTGTGACTGACCCAAGGTCACCAAGCTGGCTTCAAGCGGAGGAGTGGGGAATCAAACCCGGCTCTCCAGATTAGAGTCCTTTGCTCTTAACCACTACACCAAACTGGCTTTCTATCTGCTTGTTTGGATGTTAAAGCTAAACTTTATAACACTGAAAACAATTTAAGAATGCATTTTATTAATCACATTATAGTATATTGTTACCAAAATTACTTACATTTAAACAAAAAATGTATATGTCTACAGTACACATAGACACCCAGGGCTACCAAGCTCCTGCTTGGGACAAGGGAATCCCCAACCCGAACTCCTGTTGTTCTGTTGTCTGCCACTGCTCCAAACAGCAATGCGGGATTTTTTTAAAAAACCCACCAGCATCTGATGCATAATGACGTCTAGAGCGGGGGTTCCCAACACGGTGCCTGTGGGCACAATTGTGTCTACCAACACCGTTCCTGGTGCTTACCAAGTGTCTTTAGAAAGTGGGTGGAGCCAAGTTGGGGTTCAGTTTGACCATTAGAGTATTCATAGGCTGTGCAGATTTTTAAAAATATTGCTTTGGCAGAAGCTGCTTCCACAGCACAAGGATCTTCACTGTGTGTGACTGAAGGTAAGCTATAGCAGCCATTTTGTGGCTGGCTCCATCTCCTGCAGCAGCCATTCTGTGGCAGCCATATTGTTGCGGCATCCACCACACTGCGCCAGAATTCCAAACGTGCCCCCAGGCTCAAAAAGGTTGGGGACCCTTTGGCTGTTGCTTCCAGGTTTTCCCTGGAAGTGAGGTCATCATGCTCACAATGCCAGTCCCCCATGTCCCCACTCCCAACCCTCCCAGTGGCTGCCAGGCTAGTAATACACTATAGACAGGAAAAACACTTGCTTTTTTTCTATGGTGTAAGCTGGCTCACACACACACACACACACAATATATCAGCTTCTTACGAATAAGTTCTCTTGACAATAATTTAACAATAACTGAATTGTACTACCCACCATCAACTTCTCCTGGCCTGTAAGCAGTTTCATATTTAGAGGTTCCCTGGGATTTGTAAAATTAATGTAGGCAGGGCTTTTTTTCAGCTGGAATGCGGTGGAATGGAGTTCCAGCACCTCTAGAAAATGGTCCTATGGCCAGTGGCCCCGCCCCCTGATCTGCGCGCGGAGAGCAATCTAAACTCCCCTCTGTCTGGAGATCAGGGGGTGGGGCCACCAGCCATGTGACTATTTTCACTGAGGGCAATTTAAACTTTAAAAAACTCCCCCCTTGTTCCAGCTGACCCAAAGTGATGTCATTATGCAGTCTTGAGTTCCACCACTGAGTTCCACCACCTCTTTTCCCAGAAAAAAAGCCCTGAAGGTTGGGGTTTCTCCATGAGAAAAAAAATTGGGAAACACTGCAGCAGTGACTTGGGGTGGCTATTCAGATTCATCCTACCTTGCTAATTCATCAACAATTGGAGCAGTCCACACCCTCTCTGATTAGAACCTTTATTCTTTACTGGACCTTCCTTTAATCTGTGGTCTTCATTGTTATGCAACACATCCAAGCCTTGGGAAACAGACCACTTAAAGGATCAGGCAGTAGGGAATGTGAAAGACTCCCGTCAACTGAGCACAACACATCATGCATTTGACAAGTCACACTTGTAGGGAGGGGCCATAGCTCAGCAGTACAGCATCTGTTTGGCTGTTCTATTTCCAAACCCCCACATAAGTATCAAATCAGTTGACAATTAAATTATCAGTGTTGCTTTTTCTCAAAATGATCTGACCTGTTAACTGACATTTTTGATCAGCGGAGTCGCCAACCCCATGTCACAGTCTCTCACACGTTGACGTCTGTAAGTTCATATCCACTCGCACTATTCTATTTACCGCTAGGACAATATGGCATAACTCTAACAATCATTGACAAGCTTTGCCGAAAGAAGCCACTTTTTGCAGGGGTATCAAAATCCATCAGTGCCACATCTTTAAATCCCTGAGATTTTCCCCAATCCTACTAACCTTTTCAAGAGCTTCACATACCAAGAGGATTCCTGTATGTACAGGTGTGAGGGTCCTGACCCCAGAATACCCTCACTAGAAGAGCTTTTCATTCCATACATGATATCCACAATGTATAAGTGATACCAATACAAAGATGGGGGGGGGGGGCTCTACTCAGAGTCCTAAAAAATTGATATCGGGACCTTGAAAGTAGAACCACTACCACCCCTCTGATTCCTACTCCTTTAAGCATTTCTGCCTGCAGGTTAGAACTAGAGTAGTTTTGCTCAAAAATAGACCCACCCATTCCCACAAGAAAAGATAATGTCTCTAAAAACAAACGATTTTATGAAGGCATTCAGAGTGACAATATCACCACACAAGAATAATATGATTCATTTGTATCAACTACACCAAGGAAATATGAGGAAACTGCCTGGTAGCTCACCTTTGTATGGTCTAGACTGAACTGAAAGATCAGACAACACGATGCAGGAAGAGAGAAAGGCGGGAGAAAAGAACTGTATTTGCAAAGTCATGTGATAAGATTTTTGGTTTGACTTCCCACGCTCCAAATTCTACTTTCTCTAAAAACATCTCCTGTACAACAGTCAGCTCTGCTTTTCCACAGTTACACAACAGCTATTTTTCCTTGTAAGGGATTGAGGAAGCTTACAGACTTTAAGATACAAAAGATGTATTTGCAATTTTCCGGAGTGATGAAACATGATACTTCAAATGCCTTAAATCTCTTGCTAAACTCCGTATTTTGTGGGCAAAGCACTTTATCACCCAGTCACTACTTCCAACCCACTTGTTGCCTTAAGTCACAATGAGAATCCAACACTCGGGCTGGCTTCTTGCATTATGGGGTTTCTCCTAAAGTCTACTTCCAGGTACAGGAAAGGATGCAATTTCTTTGTCCAAAGTTAGAGCCAGACCTGCAAGCCTTCCAGTCCCTATCCAGGTGGACCCCAAATCTTTGCTTCTTGTGCTACCTGTGCTTCTGACTAGCCATTCCATGCCCTAATGACATTCAACATCTTAGTTTCAGGGAACTCCTTCCACACTGACTTCTCGACTAAGGAATGCCTGGGACACATGATATGTGGCAGGGTACCACTGAGCATTGAAAAAGATCCTACAGCATGTTCTAGTGTATACAGTGAGTTCATGGAACACATGGAGCACATGGACCTCACAGCTGTCCCACCTGAACCCAAAGTGTGGCTAACATGCCCAATATTCCTTTCCCACACAGCTGGGAAGCTCATCTTCTATTACTATTTTTTTCATTTGAAGAGCCTCTTGACAAGCTTCTGAGGAGCCCCAGCGTTGTCCAGAACACAGTTTGAAAACCAGACTCCTAGGAAAAGTAGGAACTATTTGCCCAAAAGCAGAGAGACACAACAACCTACATGGTCAACAGTCATGTGAACTAGCCCAGCCTTGCTAGTAAGTCCACAAAATGCACATGGCCACAATTCTCAGTCTATATAGCACATACCACCATTTTGTATAGAACTATGGTATGGTATCGGTTCTGTTTACTGTATCTCAAAGAAGATATTGTAGAGATGGAAAAGGTACAGAAGAGGACAACCAAGATAATTAAGGGATTAGAGCCCTTTTTCTATGAGAAAATTCTGGAGAGTCTGGGACTTTTCAGTTTAGAAAAAGGACAACTAAGGGGGCATAAGACAGATTTGCACAATTACACGTGGGGTGGAGGAAGTGGATAGTTACATCTTTTTCTCTCTTTCATGATACTAGCATTTGAGAGCACCCATTAAAGCTGATAGACAAAAGGAAACAATACTTTACTCAAGGAGTTATTAAATTGTGGATTCACTGTCAGTTGACATAATGACAGCTACTAGCACAGATGACTTAAAAAGGGACTGGACAGGTTCATAGAGGATACACTGATCAATGGCTACAACTATGAGGGCTCAAGAGAACCTCCACATCCAGAGGCAATAATCCTCTGAATACTAGAAGGAAACATCAGGGGAAGGCCTCTTATGCCCTGTCTACTGATCCTCCAGGACAAGTGGTTAAGCCATTTGAAAGAGGATGCTGATCTAGATGGACAAGTGGTCTGATCTAACAGGGCTCTTCTGATGTTCTTACACATATCTTCACAATTCTAGTGACTATCCAAAGCACTCCACATGAACAGTTGTCTACAGCCAAATCCTATGAGACAACTTCATTTACTCCAGCTGTTTGAACAGGGACTCATACTTCCAAAAAAAATCTGACTTTCTTAAACCTCACCTGTGAAGAAAGAAATTGACATGGCCAGATATACAGAGTCAGACTGCAACATGACAGGACTTAAAACAAAAGAACCACAATCATTTAACTATAGCTACAATCTAAAGCCACTTCAATTTGTCATCAATAATCTACAGTCTATCCTGGACGATGGTACTTCTTTCTCACAGGCCATGGACAGTAGCAGGCCTTTACCTGTTTACGAATAGTTATCACCAGTAACAATGGACCTCCTAACAGAGACATTAATCCCAAAGACTAGACCCTATGACAAACCCAGATGCCACCTCTGTTCACATGACTACTCAGGCAACACTGTTACACTAATAACAGTAACAAAAATTGGGATTTGTTTACCACACATTCTATATCATGATGTATGCAATCATCTGTCAGCAATACTCTGCAAAAGAACAAATGGACACAAATTTGACATAAATTAGGGCAACATTCACACATCAGGGAACATCTTAAATCTACCAGAGTACTCTTTTGCCAACATAAAAGTTACACTTCTACAAACAAACTTTAAAATGGAGACTCCAATTGGAAGCTAAATGCTGCATTAGTATTTACGTAATTGTATTAACCATGACTTAAAACAGAATTGACACTTTTATTCACTACTACAAATAGTAAATGCTTAACGTAGCTAAGATAGACCACATTATCATCAATAGTTAGAGGTGCTGTGAATGATCGCTATGCTTAACTTGTACTCTTTGGAGTTCTGCTTAAAAATATGACAAAGTGTACCACTTGCATGTCATGGCCTTTTATCCACAGGCTTCACAATTTGTGCACATGTTTCTGCTGGCTGAAGCTTCCTGTCACATGAAAAAGGCTCTAGCCCATGAAAACTTATACTTAAATTAATATGTTAGCTTTTAAAAGGCCACAAAACTGAAAACTCCTTTTTTGTTTTTGTTAGAACAGATTAACACCTTTATCCCATTGAAATGTACACTTACAGGAGTCATTTTTACTAACTGCCTGAAATAAGAAGAAAAGAAGCAGCAAATATCTTCAAAATTACAAAACTTCTCTGTGGGGTACCTAGAAAAGATTGACTTGCAATAAGTGAGCAAAGACTGATTCAGCCCTAAGTTAGATTTGCACATGTCCCAGCCTCTGCAAAGATGAAAAACACTGAAAGATGGCAAAAGCTCAGTAAAGTAGGACTGCAACATTTACAATGCAATCCTCGTTACCCCAGCCTAACCCCATCAATTTCAGTAGGATTGTACAGGAATAACTCTACAGAGGCTTGCACTGCTAGCTGACTAATCCATTTAAAGCTTTTTGATCAATTACAGAGGTACTCAACTAAGCAGATACAATTTTTTAAGGTTATTTATCTTTAACTAAAAACTTACAAAACCTTGACTGGCACCATTTTAGAACAGGAATTCTTCCTCTTCTCTTTGTGGGAAGGAATGCCTCTTCCAAGATGCTGCCTGTTGCGACAAATGCACGGTCATCCAAAGGTAGAAGGCAACTTTCCCCCCTTCTGAATGTTTCACTCATTATGCCGACATATTACTGATCAGTTAATTAAAATGCTTGCCTAATCAACTAATCTTTAGGGTTAGCTTTACCTTTGAGCATCTCATGTATCATCTAGGCACATGTGTGAATTGCCACACAAGTTTTAGCATGCAGAAATTAAGTTTTTTAATCAGCTGAGACAGCTATAAGGGAAACAGGATTTTGATTCGCAGATCAGCTTGCATGGACTTTGTATCACCTTCATTTAAATGCGCTGTACAAAAAATGCTGTTACTTGTCTCCCATCACTTGTTATTATGATAGCATACTTTCCTGAGTAGATTAATGGCAGAAAATGTTTTCTCCTGCACATGCTAGAAGAAAGGATGTACAGCTGGTTCATTTGACCCTCCAAGTACGGTACACTCACTGCTTCCTATCACACTATCAGAGACTGGGGCAGTCCCATGCCACTGACAGCTACCAGCGTATCAAGCTTTTAGTCTGCAGTATTTCGGCACTGTGCTGTGGGAGGAAATCATTTGGGTGGCTTGGTTATAGTGATGATCCAGGGAGAATACTAACCTCTACAGGAGACAACTCACCTGTGAGCAAAAGTAACCTGCCCGTTGCAACATAATCTTTTGTAGGCAATAGTCAAGTCATTCTTCAGCCAGTGTGGTGTAGTAGTTAGTGTCAGACTAGTGCCTAGGAAATTCGAGTTCAAATCCCCACTCTACCCCAAAGCAACTTGAGTGACCTTGGGACAATCATTCTCTTTTAGCTTAACCTGCCTAACAGGTTTGTTGTGAATACAACGCAATAGGGAGAACCATGGTCTTAGTATTTAAAGCCCTCCACAGACTGGGACCTGCATACCTACAGGACCGCCTCTCCCATTATGGCCCCCACAGGAACTTGTGTTCTGCAGATAAGCAGCTTCTGGTGGTCCCCGGCCTGAGGGACTTTCGGCTGGCTTCAACTAGGGCCAAGGCTTTTTCTGCCCTGGCCCCAGCCTGGTGGAACACTCTCCCAATGGAGACCCAGGCCCTGAAAGACCTTTTACAGTTCCACAGGGCCTGCAAGACGGAGATGTTCCGCTGGGCCTTTGACTAGGGGCCAGCTTTTTGCCCCTCTTCTGACTGCCATACCCTCCTATTGCAGCCGCCCTTGAGTTACATCATGGTGGTGCCGGGGTTTATGATGATCTTGCAGTAGCCGATCTGTCTGATGGTGCCTGAATTTTAATGTGTTAATAAGGTTTTTATTGTATTTTAACAGTATATTTGTTGGAAGCCGCCCTGAGCACGCTTCTGGGAAGGGCGAGGTATAATTTGAATAAAATTTTAAAAAAATTAAAAATGTACAGCAGCCTGATCCCCTTGGGAAAAGGATAAAAATGTGTAGATAGACAGATTTTCTTATTCAGATAAGCAGCTCATTAGAAGTACATTTATCTCATGGTGGATTGTCCCAAAAATTCAGAAGATTTTAGAAGATTAGGAAACTGTCCTTAAACTCTTGCAATGGCAAACTGTAATATCTGGAGGGGAGGGGATGAAATGAGAGAGGATGGAGGGATCTTAATTTATTCCCTTTGCCTAGCACCCACACTAGCTGTTTACAGAAGACTTATTTATGTTATTTATAGTCCGCCTTTCTCACTGAGGCTCAAGGCAGATTATCTCACATTATGCTCAATTTCAAAGATATTTCAATAAACAATGTAACAAGGTACTTAAATTCAAATTTGTAAAGTTTTAAAACCAGAAATTCAACAGAATTGAAGAAAAAAAGCAAGAGTCCAGTAGCACCTATGACTAACAAGATTTGTGGTAAAATATGAGCTTTCATGAATCACAGCTCACTTCTTCAGATGCCACTAGAGTTGAAAAAATGCTGACACAGAGCATAAGCAATTCTAAGACTGACATATTAAACAACATAGAAACTACCCAGTAGGATCATATGTAGAACAACAGACAGTACATAGTAGTGAAGGCTATCATCTCTTTACTGATGCACCTCTTTGAGACCAGTTCCTTACAGTACAGCCCTCCTATCTGAGAAAAAAGGCCCTCTTGAATAATTCAGCTTGGCATAGATTGCGGAAAGCTAGGGGAGTAAGAGCTTCCCTAATCTCTTCAGGTAAGCCATTCCATAAGATGGGGGACAACACAGAGTAGACACATGTATAGGCAGCTGTTAATTCTGTCCATATGCAACGTGGTACCTGCAGAAGGCCCTGTTCAGATAAGCAAAACTGCCGTAGGACAGAGGCAGTCCTGTAGATATGATGGACCAAGGCCATGAAGAACTTTATATGTGATGCCAATTCCTTGAATTGAGCCCAGTAGCTGATAGACAGCCAGTAGAGGGATTGCAGAATGGGAGAATGATTCATGTTCCTCCTCCCTCCTGAGCTGCAGTGTTCTCCAAGTTCTCTTAGAGGGGAGATCTATGTACGGTGCATTACAGTAGACAAGTCTGATGCTACTATGGGCATGGATCCAGGTAGCCAGATAGGCCATGTTGAGGTAGGGGACCATCTTCCAGGCTAAACTTGAGTTTGTAGAAGGCATTTTTTGCAGTTGCCTTAACTTGCCTTTTTAGCTGTAGCACTAGATCCAGTAAAACCCCAAGACTCTTAACTGAGTCTACAAGGGTCAGACAAACTCCATCGATTGCAGGGAGTTACAGTGTCCTTCAAGACCTCTGCCTTCCCAACCAGCATCACTTCCATTTTGTCTAGGTTCAGTTTCAATTTGTTTGCTTTCAGCCAAGATTTATTCCAATACAACCTTTCATGAGTTATTTCATCCGATGCAGAGTGCTCATCCAAGCTCCATGCATCTGATGAAGCAAGCTTGGACTCAGGAGCGGTCATGCTAGAATAGTGTTAGCCTTCAAGGTGCCACTGGACTCCTGTTTAGTTTTGATGCAAGATGGCTCTCTCTCTGGAATTACTAATACTTACAAATGCAAAAAAAAAACCCAAACCCAAAACAGCATAGTACAGCATGGGCACAAATCAGACAAAGCTAACCACTCATTGACAGAAGAATGAACTACACCTGTTGAAACCTCGGTCCAAATGGATTGTCTCTGTAACTTCCTTTTAGTTTTCCCACATATTCCACTCAATCCAAATATTTTTCCAGTTCTATGGACGTTAATCTCTTGGGAGACTACAGAACCAGGTTTAATCTCTTGCATCTATACTTAAAGGGTTTTAGGAAGCAAGTAAAGGAAAAGATCTGTGGCTCTGCCTGGAATTCTTTGAGAGTTACTGCCAAATCCAGAAGACAACACAGAGCTAGATGGTTTGATTAAGCATGAAGCAGGTTCCTCTGCTTATTCCAAGAGTCTCTCTGTGAATGTGATGAGTCTGAACTGAATCACAGAACAGGTGTTCATACTAGCAGTTTACCACCGCTTTACTTTTGAAACAAACACAGGACATCCTCATATTGGAATTAAGACTCACGCTTCAGTCAATGGTTTAGAGCTTGAGTAATTCCTTGGAATGTTTCCTTCTGCTTCCACAAACATGGCCAGCTTCATTAAGATTGTATATAAATTGGTGGTGATGGTGGAAAGTGTTTTCAAGTCATAGCTGACTTACGGCGACCCCTGCTGGGGTATTCAAGGCAGAAGACTATCAGAGGTGGTTTGCCATTTCCTGCCTCTGCAACCCTGTTCTTCTTTGGAGGCCTCCCATGCAATTGCTAACCAACGCTGATCCTGCTTAGCTTCCAAGATCAGGCTTGCCTGGGTTATCCATGTCAGAGCAGAATGTAAGTTGTGAACACAACACTTAAAGCTTAAAGGAAGCAGGGGGCATAACCAATGTTCAGCCATAGTCTCCTTTTGTAACCTTCAAGGAGTCACTCCCTCTAAACCCAAATTCCCTTTTGCAACATGAGAAAATGTTTACTTTAATAGTATTCCAAGGGACAAGTAGATGGCACCTAAAAATTATGCCACTAACCATTCCAAAATACATCTTTAAAATTCAAAATGTGTTGTAACTAAAGAAATGCACATTCCCTGCAAAATTCCCTACTCTCCCATATGTTTGTTATAGGTGTATGCTTATTTTTTACCTATGATTCACAAGACATCCAGGACATCTGGCTCTGCCCCAGATGTCCTGGAACATGCCTTTGAGGCTGTGATTAGATGATTGAAGCAGAGTCGGCTGAGACTGAATCCCATGAAGACAGAGGTCCTGCATGTGGGGCTAGGATCCATGAGTGCGGGACTCCGGCTCCCTGCTCTCGATGGAGCGTCGCTTACGCCAGTGTCGAGAGTCTGGGGGTGGTCCTGGATACTTCCCTGTCTATGGAGGCACAGGTCGCAGCGGTTGTTCGATCCTCATTTTTCTACCGAAGACAGGCTCAGCAACTTGTCCCTTACTTGTCGACCCATGACCTTATGACAGTGATCCAGGCAACGGTCACCTCCAGATTAGACTACTGTAACTCGCTCTATGTGGGGCTTCCCTTGGGCTTGATCTGGAAACTGCAGCTGGTTCAGAATGCAGCTGCACGAGTGGTTGCCAGAGCTCCAATCATGGTACATATAACACCCATCCTCCGTCAACTGCACTGGTTACCAGTTGAGTACCAGGTCCGGTTCAAGGTTTTGGTGTTGACCTATAAAGCCCTATGCGGACTGGATCCAGCATACCTTCGGGACCACCTCTCCCCATATGTTCCCCAGAGGTCACTTCGATCAGCTATAAGCAGTTGCTGATGGTCCCCCCAGGGAGGTCTGGCTGGCCTCTACCAGAGCCAGGGCCTTTTCAGTCCTGGCTCTGATCTGGTGGAACTCTCTGTCTGAGGAGACTAGGGCCCAGCAGGATTTATCTTTCTGCCGGGCTTGCAAGATGGAGATGTTCCGCCAGGCATTTGGTGGGGGCTAGGCTGCCCTCTTGCCGGCCATACCACTGAAGACCATCCACCACCCAGGCAGGAGCTCATAAAGTGTGACGCAGGTCATTATGTAAGAGCCAAGCCTTGTGCCTAAAATGCTGAATTTTAATATTTATACTCGCCATTTGAGAAATTTTATTGCACATAGAATAATGTTTTAAATGTTTATTTATAATATTTTTATTGTTTTAAATTGTATGTTATAAATTGTATGTTGTTATACCGCCCTGAGCCCATCCGACGGGGAGGGCGGTCTAGAAATGTAATAAAATAAATAAATAAGACACCTATTACCTTGTCTAATCAATGCCTTATCCAATGAACATATTCAAGCTGATTTAAAAACAGCTGTATTGGTTGTCAAGTTTCTTTCACACTTCAACTCAAGTTGCTACTGATAATTTTTAAAGCCCTTCACTGTGAAGCCCACATACCTGAAGGACCACCTCTATCCATACGTGCCCTGCAGAAGTCAACAGGGCCCCTGAAGCAAGTGATTTTCTGAAGACGTTCCCAGCCTCTAAAAAGGACTCCCAGAAGAGATCAGAAAGGCAAACTTCATTTTTGTAAAGAAAATTATCTCTGTAAACAGGCTTTTAGTTCACCAGAGAGGGTATATTTTATCTCAAAGTAAGATGTTTCTGATCTACTGATTTTATTATATTGCACTTTGCATTTTAACAGCTATTTAATTCATTTACATGCCATAGTTCTCAATTAAAATCAATCAAGATTAAAATCAATTAAAGGAGGTTTTCAAAATACAGCTATGAATACAATAAAGCAAATCTTTAAAACCCAATAGCCATCAGAAGATTAAAAACAAGCCAAATTCAGTTCCAACACAACAGTAAAACCGCAGTTACCATAGATAAATAAGTTATAGTAAAAAGGAATTTTTAAAAAATCAGACTGATATTAAGGTGTAGAAATCAGTTGCAGTACTATAGAAAAGAAGCACACATACTAAAAATATTAAGAAAAAGCCTGAGCAGATAATCAGGTCTTAACCTGATGCCAAAAGGTCGATTCAGGCCAAGCACAGATTTTGAGGGAGGGCATTCCATAGATGGGGCATCACAACTGAAAAGGCCCTGTCTCAGCCTCATCTCTTCTTAAGAAACAGAGGTCCATTGGAGCAGGGCTCTAATGAAGTAGAACTGGGCAGATTTATATGGGAAAAGGCTGTCCTTTTTTGATACCTTGGTCCCAGACCATTTAAACATTTAAAAAGCAAGAACCAACACCCCGAATGGAACCAAATTAACTATCACCAAGGCTCTTTAAGCACGGATGAAATATGTTCTGTCCAGTCAACTCCTGCAAGTAGTCTTGCAACTTCATTTTGAAGTAATGCACGTTTTTGAAGTTGTGTGACAATATTTTTATTACTGCTGCATACTACCCTGAACCCTTGAAATTTGGAAAAATAAAAAGAGCACACTACATGATGTAGTTAAAAACAACAGACATTTAAAACAAAAACACCTCCTGTGTCTGTAGAAATGAAACCTTTGGTGCAGGCAAAACCTTTGGAGCAGGCAAAAAAAGTATCCCTTTCTTCCCCTTAGCAGGCAACTATTCCACATTTGCAAAAACCACTTCAGATTGCTTTGTTACCTCCTATTATCCACTGCAACCTCCCCTTCCCCATTCACATTTGGACCACTAAAAATAGTAGGTTGCTCTTTCTTTAAACTCTCAATGGCTGCAGTGGAGTTGACTTTCCAGCATAACAATCTTTATGGAATAGATCAAAGCCCCATCTAGTCCAACCTTCTGCTACCAACACTGGTGTGTCTGCAGCTGTGTGACTACCAAATGGTGTGGCTGCACTATTATTTAATCCAGTCTCTACAATCCCCCCACAGCCCCCAAATCGGTGTAAATTTGCATTTCCTTTCTCTAGGGTACAACGCTGGAGGTTGATAGTTTGCAACGAGAGAGGCAGGACTGAAGCAATAGAGCGGAGCCTGAAGGGGGCCCCTCTTAAGCTCCCATGGAGGAGGAGGAGGTCCACACTTTGTCTGCCTTTGTGTTGGGCTTCTTAGACACAGCCACACGCTGCCAGAGCCTCCAGTGACCTGGGGGCCGCCTCTTCCCCGCGTCGGGCTTTGCCGGCCACGTGGCTGTCACAATCTCAACCCAGACAGGGGAAGAGAAACAGAACCGACTGTGGTAGTAGAAACCGTGCAGAAGGAGCGGGTGCCGGGGGTGGGGCCAACTCATTTCTGTTTAGTAAGGCCGCAAGATAACTCTGCGGGGGATGGGGCAGTCGTGCCAAGCAACTTCAAGGAGAAGAGCTGATCAATTCAGGAAGATCAGGGAGCGCTTTCGAAAAGTACGCGCAAGATTCAGCGGCAGCTCCGGCACTCCCAGCCCCCTGAGCATAATGAAAGGCGGGCGGGGGGAGGAAGGGCAGAGGCAGCCACATGGCCCTCCGAAGGGAGACGCAGAAGCCCGGAAGGGGGGAGAGAAAGCTTGTTTGGAGAGCCAATTCAGCGGGCGGAGGGACCTGGGAGTCCAGCCCCGGCGCAGGGGGGAGAAAGGTCATCGGACAAAAGCATGGCCGAGAGAGATCCGAGCACGGCCAGCAGCTTTTCAGCCGCAACCTCTCCCCACCCCCCAGCCCGGCCTAAGTCCCGGAAAGCCTTCCCTCCTGAAAGACACAGAAAGCAGCCCATAGAACAGAAGGCAGTCGCTGCCTTCCATCCACACGCGTTACGCACTGAACTGCGTTCTTCTATGCGAGGGGATGAAATCCTCCCGTCTCAGCCCCGTTCCATTTGGTCCCTCCTCAAGACGCAGCGAAGACCCTTCCTCGACACCCCTTCGCCGCGTCCCCGTGCAGTTTCCTCAGTCCCACTTCCTGGTTTCGCCGGTCCCATTCGGATCGCGCGATCCACACACGTCCATCTCCATCCACCACTCGCGGAATTGCCCTTCGTTGGCTTGGGCAGAAGCCCTCCGCTTCCACGACTGGCAAAACTACTTCCTCTTCCTTGGAAAGAAAGTCTTCTCTCCTCCTCCCAATTCCCAAACATTTTCGCTCCCTGAAATCAACCTTCGCTCCCTGCCTTCCAAGCGCACACGCAGCCGTCCAACTCAGACGTGTGCGCAAATCCCAGAAAATGTACCGAACCCCCCGACACACAATACATTCCTAACCCTTCCCCGGATCCCCAACCACTTCCAATCTTGCAAAGCATCTCCAAACCGGTTCCTCAGCCGGAGCAAACCTCCACCCCTTTTTAAAACACCCACAACTGAAGCCTCGGTGTTCCAGACTGTAATGAAGGAAATGCCACACACGGGGAGAGAAAGAAATCGGCTGTGACATACACTAAATTTACCCCCCCCCCCCCGCCCCAATATAGAAAGGACACGAAATCCCATGTAAGCCCAGGGTGGGAAGACGTTACAGGAGCAATTCGTCCCCCTGCTTTCCCACCCTCTTTCCCCCAGAGATAGTTAATAAAGGAAAGGTTCGAACTCACTGTACTCATGAAGCTTGTGGAGGGGGGAGGAAGGGGTGGCCACAATATGGCAGCAGCAGTAATAAGGGGAAATATGTCAGAGATCAGCAGCTGCTGCCGCTTGCGGCTGCCTCTGGTTTCCCCTGCCCTGCGCAGCAGCAGCAGCAGCAGCAGCACAACGCCGCCGCCTCTCTCGCAGTCTCCCCATAGCAACAAGGCGCCCAAGCTACTAACTCCGCCTTCTCCCCTTGCATGCAAAACCTCCTGCGCACACCAACTTTCTCCTCCCCCCGTTGCAATCCAGCCGCCCCCTTTTCCTCGCTTTTCTGCCTAGACAGCAGGCGAGTCCATTTTAGAGTAGAGGGGAGGGTGCGCACGAGCTCTTGGTATTGTGGTTGCTGGAGGAACCGGCAAATTTTGTGGATTTGGCTCGTGCTTACAGACCTGGCGAATTTTAAAAAAATATTATTTTTAGAAATCGATTTTAAAGTTCCCACTCGGGGCTCATTCCTTTGACGGTTCAAACGCGCCTGCTTAAAGGGCGGGGGAAGCGTATCATCTGTAAAGTATATTACGCTTAGGCTGCGATCCTGGAGATACTTTCCTGGGAGTAAGCTCCATTGAATAACATAAGACTTATTTCCAAGTACACCTGCCTAGGATTGCTCCCTTAGTGTCGACAAAGTTGCGACCAAGAAAAGACTTGCGATTAGGTTAAAACGGGGCAGTCCCTGGCCGCTGAACTACTTTGCAATATCCTATCGTTCAAATAGTACTGGTTTACTCGGAAGTAAACAGTTGTTTTCAGCGGGACTTCTAAGGAAGCGTGCATGCGATGGCAGCTTTGGGAAATCTGTTAAGTCCTGTTTGATTCAACTATTGCTTTCATGAAGAAGTTAAGGTTACATTACTCGAGGTGGGAGACAAACTTGAGGGCTCGCCTGCAAAATGTGATAACCGCTGTTAGTATTGGTTTTCGATTGCTTTATGGGGAATGGGGAGGAAAGACAAAATGAGGGCTTGCCTGCAAAATTTGGTAACTGCTGTTCGTGTTTTTCATTTATATTGGATCCTTGCTAATGCTATGTCTTTGTCAACTTGTATTCATTTACCCTATGACATTGTTTATGGACATAGATGCAGAGGAGTTAGCCGTGTTAGTCTGTGGTAGCAAAATCAAAAAGAGTCGTTCTTGACACTGTATGAAAATGCCTGCCCTTGTCCTTGCTACTGATTGTACTAATCTCATACTATGTAATCCACCTTGAGTCTCAGTGAGAAAGGCGGACTATAAATAACACAAATGAATAAAATAATAAAATAAATAAATATTTTAACCTGTTATATATACTTTGCCAAAAGAGTAGATTAAGTGGGTTGGGTTACCACAGTGAAATATCATTTTACCATGTTGAATTTTGAGTACTCAAAAGCTGTAGCAGTAGTTGTTTATAGTCTGTATTTCTCACTGAAACTCAAGGAGTACACAGGGTAAGTCACTGCAATCCATAGGATGTGACGACTAATAAACAGTGCTGTTGGGGTACAATTACAGAAATTTGAAATAAAGCAAAATGTATTCGACATATGTTAAACAATGCAGAAAATGTTATTACATAAGTAGAAGACAGTACAGTGGGAGCAGGGTAATACGTACCACAAACAGATAATACATACTATTTATTTAACTTTTATGCCACCTCTCTACCATATTTAGTGGTCGAGGCTGTTTACAGCATACGTATACTATATATGGTAGTCAAGGACAGATTCATGTAGAGTGCATTACAATAGTCACAATATATCATTGGCTTGGATCCTGGTGGCCAGATCAACCAAGTCAAGGTAGGGAACCATCTTCTGGGCTAAAATTAGTTGGAAATCAGAGCTCCCTTCTTCAGACACAGGAGATGGGACTATGCCATGTGGAATTCCACACTGATTATAACTGGTCTCCAACGGCACCCCTTTGGAGCCGCAAGGAATGGTTTAAATCAATGAAAAGCACATTCCCTTCTGCTGCCAAACATCTCAACAAGATGGCATGGTCTGCTGTATTAAAAGTTGCAAAAAAAGGATGTTAAAGGATCTCTGATTAGTTATGTGTATCTGCTGGTTAGGGACACACTCCCTTGAGTAAGACTTGAGAGAATCCCTTGAGAGAATCCAATGACACTTTAAAGATTAACATGTTTATTTGTGTCATAGGTTTTTATGGTCTAGGGTCCACTCTATCTCGTATATGAAATGCTGTCCAAAATAGGTGAGTTTAAATACACACAAGTGCAAAGAAAAAAATAACACGTGGTGGTACTGAAATAGGCAGTCTTCTAAATTGTTGGGGAAATTAGCTTAAAGGAGAGAAAGCATGAGGGGGGAACTGGGATTCTCCACCAATGTTTACCAGGATTTTTCCCTAAAGAGAACTCTCGAAATGAACCAGCCAGATGTTCAGCAGGAAAGGTTTTTATTAAAAGAGAAAATAAAGGGCAAACATACAACCACACACTCAGAACACATATAAGGCTAAGTAAGGAAATCAGGGAGGAGAGGGGAGAGGGGAAGGCTATAATTACCAGCCTCGAAAAGGAGGTCCATGGAGGCAGCAGCGAAATGACTAGTGTTTCATGGAGAAGAAGAGAAGGCCCAAATGGATTGGGGGTTATGTACGGGTCCCAGAACACACAAACACACATACATACACTCCCACTTTCTAATGACTAGGGGCTCCAGATATAGGGCAAAATGCTCCCTGGGGCAAGCAGACGTTTTCTCTCTCAAAACAATAACTTGATGGGTTTTCTGGAGGTGATAATGGGTGTAAATGGTGCTTGATGATCCTGTGAGTACTGGCTGGGAAAAGCTACCAGGTTTGGTGAATAGTGATTAGGTTAATGGGTGAGCAGAAGTGAAGCCGAGCATGGATGAGATTAGTTAGGAGTTTCTTGGGAGACCCATTGTCCTAAATTAAGTGTCTCTGGGGAGTGGAGGAGGCCATTAGTCAGTTAGCTGCTCTCACTCCCTAAAATATTTCCCAGACTCTTACCCAGCTGGCATCCATTTTGTTTCATTTTAAGCCAGGCATTGCCTTATGTTATTTGAGGGAGGGTGCTTATGATTTCATATCTATAAACTGCCCCTCAATGGGTGGAGGGATCTGACTTCTAACAACGGGTTGGAGAGAAAACATACATTAAGTATATTACTGGACTTAATGTGGGAGATGGTAGCAGTTTACTAGTTAAATATGAGAACTTTGTAATTGGAATTCTCCCAACAGGAGTTAGCACGGACTTGTGGTTTATAATTTGTTTAAATTATCAAAATATATGTATATGAGGTCTGGATGACAAAACTAAATTGCCAATAAGGTTAGCTGGGAATTCATGCTCCAGACCATTTGGCATGAATTTGATATCCCTTAATGCAATTTTTGTACTACAATCAGGAGCCAAGGCTACATACTTATAAAAAAAACAGATACAGCTGGAGTTTTGACTTCTAGTTTATTTATAATAGAAGTCTATTTATACTGCCAAATAGACTTACCACTGTTTAGTTTTCAAAGTATCTTCTGTCTTGGTCCATGGCAAACCAGCACTAGCTACATGCCCTCTTCTTTTGCACATGCATGTGTCCCTTTTTTGGATTTTGGCAAAGATGATTGGCATGGTAATAGACGGGACTAGAAACTTGTCACTTTTTCAACTCATGCTGGTAGTGAGATTGTAAGGTTCCAGAGTTTGTGGGTGGAGTGGAGTGAAGGAAGACTGGGATGAGGGGAGGTTCGTGGTAGAAGGTATGACTTGAATTTAAAATACAGAAGCTAACACATTAAATTAACCTCTGTAAAGTGTACCATTATGGTGTCTATTATAGAAAAATAATGTGGGCCTGGGGATGTTTTAACCATAAAGCTATGTTCAGTATTTTTATATATGCTTTTAAGATTTTGTAAAAAGGGAATAATACAGAGTCCTCCTAATCATAGATATGTATTATCACTGTGGAATCACATAGGACACTGTCCTCAATGTATACATTGCTAACATTTTATTTTCTGGATTTCATTGAATTTGAAATCAGAAATTTTGAGGGGAGAGCAGATAAATCCAGTGGTTTACCATCTATAAAGGATGACCAGGTCCCTTCATGTAATGCTTACATGGTAGGCTGTTTATTCTATGCTGTCCCTGGTTTTGTATTGTTATACTTCTAGGCTTTATAGGACCTCTGTCTGAGAACACTGGTGTTCATGCCGCTCAGTTTACTGTCCCCTGGGTTTGCGTTTAAGTGTTCCACTGTTATAATGTGATATAGGAAACAACAGTCACTTCTGAACACTGCAGCAAACGAATTACAATTGGTCTGTTCACTTTACCTTCAGAGCAAATAGCTCTAGTAAATAATAGAGATCTTCTAACTGAAGATACCAGGGATTGAATCTGGGACCTTCTGCGTGCATAGCAGATGCTCTGCCACTAAGCCACAGCCCTCCTCAATGAGGTTGAACAAGGAATTTCATAATCCGTGGGGCCTAACCATATGAACTACTTCAGAGACTTCATTAAGCACAAAAAAGTGTGTGTAACATTGGCACTTGCTGCTGATAGGCCTCTGGATTGGGCCACATCTGAGATAAATTCTAGGTGCTTGGCCTTCTGCCTTTGCCCAGTCTTCAGAACAGAAACTTCTGCCTACTGTACTTCAGTGTCTGGCAGGCAGGCAAACATGCCCATGTATTGTTCTTGTGTAGATTCAGGTATAGCTGTCTATGGCGGGGGCATAGCAGAGCCTGACCTTATTTATTTATTTGCTTGGTTGATTGATTTTTCTCCTCACCTTTTGATCCCAAAGGATCCTGAAGGCAGCTTACATAAAATACTGAAATACACTACAATTTCCATGGAGGCTGCTTCCAATCTTTCTAACACATAACGTTGTTCTGGGGTGGCTATCATCATCCTTTCCCTCCCTGTACTGCAAGTCTTTGTTGTGGAGCCAGGCGAATCCGCTGTACCTCAGCTGAGGTGAGTAACGGCAGGTGGAAGATCAGTTGATTGGCTGTGCACTTTTTATTTCTTTCTCCCTGGGACAGTACGTCATCTTAATGTTGCAACAGCAAAACATGCATGTCCACAAGGGCTGTGATGATGAGGGTGAACATCCTTCAAAGAGCTAAACAACATGGTGACACATTAGTGTTGAGGAAGGGGGTAAGCTTGATGGGTTTTGCAGGGTTTTTTGCCTAGATGAGAAAACTTCCATACTGGAGGGTGTACCAGAAGAATGCTCAGATTCTTTAGTAACAGTCGTATACATTTCCCTCCCTGCTTAAACTTCCTCTTTAATTCTATTTGTGCAGCTTATAGAACATGGAATTGCTACTCTTAAATAGACAATGAAAAGTGAACTCTCCGTTTCTTCCATCAATAGAAGTAGATTTCAAACTCTATTCCAGAGAACCCCAGGGTTCCTTAGAAGGATTTATCAGGGGCTTCTCAGTGAGGACATCAAGAACGGCGGACAAGCTGTCCTAAAAGACACCTTTCCTATCACCACCTGTCACACCTAAAATGGGCAGCTGCAGGGAATGTGCTTTAAAGTGTGCTCTTAAATTACATAGAGCAATAGTTGAGACTGAGGGCCAAGCTACACATGACGAATGACACTTGAACGGCAAATGGATTGAGTGGAGGGCAAGTGAACAGGGAGAAATACACTTGCTGTTCAAGTGTCATTCGTCATGTGTAGCTTGGCCCTAAGACGTCTGACCAGTATCTTGTAAGAACTCAGGGTCAAACTAGACACAACATGGGATAACATCTGAAGAGGTTTCCAGTGTGTTTTATACTATTAAACAGCAGCGGTAGGGCCCTGATTTGGATGGAAGATGTGGGGGGAAGGCTTAACCCTTTCCCCTCACACCTCTTCCCACCCTGTTGGGGAAAATCTATAGGCAATATGTTTTCCCCAGTGGGGGACATTAGCAACTTTAAAGTGGGAACTTGAGGTCCAAAGATTTGTGCAAGACCAATGGGCTAAACTCTTCTCCCTGCACTGCAACCCCAGTCCAAGTCACAACCACTGCCACCATACGCAACTGTTCATTTACCATTTAAAAGCATACTGGAGCTCTGTTGACAGATCTTCCAGCATCTTGTCTGGCTTGACCCTGAGAAATTACTCTCAACCATTCTCCCAAATCCTCTGCAATGCACAAGAGTTCCACAGCAAGCATACAGGGGTTACTTGAATGACATGGTGCCAGGAAAAGGATTCTCCAGAAGCTAGTTTCTATAGAAACTACAGCTAGAACCTGCACTGGCTTTTTTTTCAATAAAGGCAAGCTGGTTGTTTCTGCAAAGCTCAAACAGAGAGAATGGGTGCCTATCAGGAGAGGCAGCTTGCTATGTAATCTCCCTTGCTGAATTACCCAGATAGACTTTGTTTTGAAGAGGGGGCCTAGAGATCCTTCAGATTTAATTGCCAATAAATCAGCACGCCCTCCACTCCATGGCACCTTTTAAAAACAATGCTCTTTTCAAGCAAAGAATGGAGAGCAATTTTTACAGTGTGTGCAAACTGTCTATGGTAAGATAACAGCTATGACACACGCTGTTTGCTCCATTAAAGGCTATGTGAGATAATGAAGAGCTCCATTAAAAAGTATGTCCTGTTTGCTTTCTGGTTATGTTCATCTTGTATTACAATGGGCTTGTGTGTATTGCCATAAGAGCACTTGTTTTTAAACAGTCATCCTTTTAACTTGATGACTTGGTATTTCTCAGTCCTTGACAGATTATTTGATTGCCTTATCAAAATACGTTTCTCCTAGCAAAAGAGGTGTTCCATTTTGAGACTGAAGTATGGTTAAAAAAATTCTGCCACAAGAGAAAGGCACACAGCTACTGTGTTAAAAGAGAACTGTGGTGTGACAAAGTTTTATTAAAGAGTGTATTATCTTCAGTGTAGTAGAGTGCTGGACTGAGGAGATCCAAGTTCAAATTCCTATTTGCCTTGAAACTCACTGGGTGATTGTGTGTTCACTGGTTGATGATTTCAAATTTAAATTTTTTTTAAAGCTCAACATGGCATAGGATCTGGATATCTTGGGTTCAGATTATACACTATATGGCAGACCTATACATTTTAAGCAGCCAGGGAAGCTCCCAATTTGTATTGGAGCTATGACTCAGAGAGCTGCTATTATCCCTAGCAGGAGAAAAGGTTGTTGCCAAGTAGGCCCCCTCTCCTGCTTTAAGGCCTGCCATGGACTGTGTTAAAGTTTCCTGCATCACTGCTTTACTGCTACACCAAGATTGCCCTGCACGTGTGTGCTCTAATACACGTGTCAGTTTCCTGTCTGCTTGTTGATTACCTTGCTGCTGCAATAGACTGTGTAGTTCCCTGACTCCATGCCTGGACAACTGCACAAAGGACTGTCTTCCTGGGCAGCCCTGCCCAGACCTATATCTGGACTTCCCAGTGTGTGTTTGGACTTTAGTACAAGTGTGCCCCGTGCCTGCATTGCCATCTGCCACGGGCAGTGCCTGTTCCCTGCTTTGGACTGTGTTTTACAGTGTTCCCCCAGCCTCCATGGAAGCCTGCCTCATCTGGGCCCAAGCCGCTGCTAGCAGCCGGGCACCTGCCGGGGAAACCTCCAGCGAGCCTGGCTAGGCGCTCCCTGGTCAGTTCCCGCCTGGAGCCTCGCACGGGCCGGTCCCCGAGCTTGCCCTCGCTACCGGGCAACCTGCAAACCAGCCCCAGCTATGCCCAGCCGGCATCCATGTTCTTGGGCAGCCAGAAGACCAAGGGAAGAAGCCTGCTTTGAGAAGCCGTTTTGGAGAAGCGGGCACACCACGTCCGCAGTGAGAGTACCTCGCCCTGCTCTGCATATCTTAGGAGCCGCCCCGGAGAAGGAACTAAGTGCCGACCATCCCAAGCACTTAGAGAATGTATCTCAAAGAAACCTCTGCATTCCAGAGCTGATGACATCAGGACAAGCCCTGTCCGCTGGAACATCCTTTCAGCCCACTCGGATTTCCCCCTCCCTCTTTTGTCCCCTCTTCCTGAGGTGTCACTTATCACAATCAGATTACCAAAGTGGCCCATCTAAGCCATTCAGTAACCCATTAGAGCCTTTGTTTCAATCTGTGAGAACCACCAAGTACAGCACCAGCACCAGGGTACGTTTTGGGGTATTTAAGCCGGTCTCTCAGACCGCATGGTGCCCAGGCCATTCCTATCCAGACCCCCTTGCTGTCCGTGGATCCATTGCTGGCATTGGACCACCCCGCTGTTGTGTCTCTGCTCCGCTTCAGGATAAATGAGTATTCCCCCTATCATCGTTGGGAACCTGCTAATGCAAACGTCTCTATATTTCTTACTCTGTATTTCTTAGTCCTTGTATGCTCTCTTGTGTGTATGTGCAAGTTCAGGCTTACGCCACACTATTAGTAAATACACGTGTTTATTGAACCTATTTGTAGTCTGCCTCTTTGTCACTAGAGTGTCTGGAATCGGGACCTCCGTAAACACTGGTTAGATCCGCGCTAATTTTAGTTACAGACTGCTAAAGCTAATTTCCCCATTATAAAAAGCAGTTCTGGTAACAAGGTTAGGTACAGGAGGGATGTCTTTCTTCCCTGCTGTGGCTAATAACAGTTCAAGGGAGGGATTTCTAGCAGGAAAAGGGGTAGTTAAACCTCACTTCCCCCAGCATCACAGCCCAAATCCAAATCACCCAGCCTACTTATGGCTGCTTTTTAATGTTAAAAAATAAGTTGGGAGATCTGATCACTTAATGTGTTGTTTAGTGCTTTGGCGATTGATAAATAAATCGTTATGTAAGCCCCAGAAACCTAATTAAAAGATTCCATGTTTGGGCCATTAGCAGAGTCTATCATGTGGCATAGGACGCGTGATTATAGGGGGTTGAGAACTGGTTCTGCTGGCTGGTATGCGTGCAGGAATGAAAATAATAAATCATACTTGCTTTATATTTAGAAAAGAAATTCGAGTTCTTTATTGCAGGAACTTCATTCTCTGATAGGAAAGGAGGAGAGACAGATCCTAACTACTTATCTAGTCTAAGGATGGACATGGATGGCAGGACAAGGCCTGCATCCATGCTGCCCAGATGGAGGGAGGAGAAGGAGAGAGGTGTTGCCTGGAACAACAACAACAACACCAATAATATTATAATAACATTAGATTTATATACCGCCCTTCAGGATGATTTAACACCCACTCAGGGTGGTTTACAAATTATACTATTATTTTCCCCACAACAAAACACCCTGTGAGGTGGGTGGGGCTGAGAGAGCTAGAAGCTGTGACTAGCCCAAGGTCACCCAGTTGGCTTCAAGTGGAGGAGTGAGGAATCAAACCCAGTTCTCCAGATTAGAGTCCCACGCTCTTAACCACTACACCAAACTGGCTCTACACTAAACAATGCCAGGAAAAGAAGTGAGAGGGAGGAAATCAGGTGGAGGAAATCCTGAGAATAGCAATCTACATAGCAAAGGACAGTCAGAGCAGTAAACAGTTAACAGAGTGCCCTGATCTCTGTCTTTCTAACTCTTTGGTTTGTTCCCTTTTGAAACCTGAGGAAAGGGACAGCGTTTAATCCTCCTCTTCCGAGAGCAATCACCTCTTCTTGTACGAACTCCAGCTTTGTCCATTTTGGTTTTAAACAGTTCTGGTACCTGGGCAGATCAGGAGAGCAGAATCTGGTAAGTCAAGACCACCAGGATATTTTGCGGCATTCTCTGTTGCTCTACCTTCGCTACTTTTTCTGGACTATGAGTATCACGCATAGAAGTGTGTGAAATGCATAGAGGCAAGATCAACATTTGCCCTGATAAGCGTTAAATAACTGTTCTTTTGATGTTTTAAGGCCTTTTTTTGCCAAATGTGACCAAATTCCATACCCCTTTTTGTGTGAGTGCTCCATGTCAATGTATGAGAATGACACTCTAATGCTATGCTATGTCACGTAAAATACATGTGTGAGAACAATTTTTTAGCATCTACAAAATCCATGCTGCAGTGTGACTACACTCCTGCCATCAAGATGTGAGCCCTGATCATGTTGAATGATAAGCATGCCTACAAAATCCAGTACATTTTGATTTGGCTGTCAGATTTTCCCATGAAATCCATTTTTGGTGCTTTTAAATAGTTGCTGAAAGAAATCTACTTTGTGTTTCAGTCACAACAGTTACGTCTGCATTTAAAATCTATATGAATTTTTAAGACAAAGAAATGAGATCCTAATCTTTTCTGTTTCATGGATCTTCCCTACAAAATCCATAACCAGTATTCTTATTCTGCACAACGTCCACATCTAATTCAAGATTCCTTAGAAAATGGAGCTTGGAATGGCTACTAGACCTTGCCACAAATGCAGGAATGTCTTTAACATTCAACCCACATTTCTGTTTATGTGATTGAAACTTCCATGTCTATACAGAAGACTCTGGTGTTTCAGGGTAGCAATATTTGGACTGCCCAACTGACATGAGAGGAATGACCTACTGCAGTCCAGGGATATTATGGAACATCCTGGATCCAGCGGTCTGTTAAGTTCTAGGCCCAATTTATCCAGAGTTCTGTCAAAGCAGATCCTTAAATCTATCTCTGAAATCTGGTTAAAATGTCCTAGGTGTACCTCCTTACCAGCCATGAGATAGAACTATGATGCCTCCTTGAATCCTATTACTATATACTGTGTGGCTTGCCAGACCTGAATCAATTCCAGAAAAAAGCCCATTCAGGCATGCCTTCAGTATTATAGTGTGCTAGCTCTTCTGTTAGATCCTTCCAAGGGCAGTTGGGAGGTCTACCGACCCTTAGCAGGAGAAAGGCCTAAGAGCCATGTCCCTCTGTGAATCTTTTCACCCCAGTAAAGGAGGAGTAAAATGTGGGCAGAGCTCCCGTTTAGATAATCTCCCTTTGTATATGTTGTACAAACACAAACTATTCAGAGCTCACAGCTGCTCTCTACCACACAGTAATTGGTGTGAATAGAATTAATACTTTCTTTCTATAATGAACATGTCTGCGCTAATCTGAGCTGGTCTAATTCTCTGTATTTTGCCCAGCAAAGGGAGCGGAGACAAGGGATTCATAGAACAAATAGTTGGGAGTAACCATTCCATCAATTTGCTTGTAGTGGTTTTTGTCCTCTTCTCCAAGACGCAAGGCTTGATGACCGCAGTTTTTTCAGCAGTCACAGCAAATGCTTCACCTACAGGATGAACCAACCTCTCAACTTGTGTTACAAATACCAGAAAGTGGAATATTGGATCAGTAAATGAGTCTTGGTTTTTCTCTTGGTGAAAGTAGGGGGACTGGGTGAGGTCAAGTGGGAAAGCTGGCTGGATCCAACCCTTGCTCTGCCCCTTTAACTTCAGCTGGACTTCCTCACATCTTTGTTTACTAAGAGGCTTATATTTGGAAATGCATATATAAGTTTGTCTTGCACTTTAGAATTTTTTTTTAAAAAAACTACTGTGGAAAATGGGTCATCTTAGGAATGTCATAGATGCTAGTCAATAAGCACACATTTTTAAAAATCAGCATAAAAATGCTTCTCTCCAAGTGGATCACGCCAAAAACCTGCAGAACTGGCTTATGAGTTCTCACTGCAAGGTTATGAACAAGTCTCAGCGTTTAAGGGACAGTGCTAACAGCACTCTTAAAATGTTGTATCTGTCCGAAGTTGTCCTTCCAGGGTTAGTTTCTATGAGAACAGGAAGAACAGTTAGGTCCTTGGTCAAGGGCACAAGTAAAATAATTCCTGTGTACTTGAATATCCCTAATGAAGGTCATGTAAACACACCGGCTGTGGCTATCACTGCTATCAAGCCAGCTCCATCAACGCAACTTGCTGTGACTTGTGCAAACTCGCACCTTGCACAATTTCTTCTGCCTCCCAAATCCATTTTAAGGCCAAAAATGAAAAGTTCATTGTGAGCTTAAATTCAGGCAAATGTTCTTTGATTGGCATTGGGGACCACATAGTCATTTCAGATAATTAAGGTAGCTTGTAACAATCCATTAGTGCAACAAACTGTTGGAAGACGCTGGAAGAAGAAACTCCAGGGGGCTTAATTACAGTGCCATGAGTCAGGAAGCAAAAATCTCTAACAACTCATAACCAGTGTTGCTTCTGGAGTATGGAACTGTGTTATTTCTCAAAATGCTAGGTTTAACTTCTCATCCTTCTCAGTGTAGTCTACTAGGTCATAGTCACAAGGAGACAGCATTATGTTCGTTCATGTCATGATGAGCTGTTTGTTTATGCAAAAGTGTGTCACACAGTGTTTGTCAATACAAAAGACTGACATTTTAGGGAGGTCATGTTGGTGGCTTAGCTATGGTTTGGGACCCCCAGTTATGTGACTTTACTAAAGATATATGTACTCCAACAGGAGACACAAATATAAGTTCTCTCTGTGAGGGAGCTTGAGTACAGGTATGTTGAGCATTTTGGCCCCAAGCAACAATTAGGCAGCTCCCAGGCTTCTGAGAAGAAGAGATTAAGAAAGAAGCCTACAACACTTAGCTCTTCCCCCTGCCCACATATACTTTGCTTCTCAATCTTTCCATCATACCATGTTTCTTCAGGCATCAGACTAGGGTTCGCAGGTGCCTGCTGTCATGGGGCGGGTGGCCAACGGCTGGTGGGGCAGCTGGGCAGACAGTAGGAGGTTGCTCACAGTACTCAGCCGTCTGTGAATGGTCAAGTCCGGTCCGATAGCCAGCCACAGAGTTCCAGCAGAGATAGAGAGCAAGTCCATTTAGCAAGATCAGGTGGTCCAAAGGGTCAGGTATCCAAAAGTCCAAACAGGCAGGCAAGAGCAAGGTCAGTCCAGTCTGAAGTCACAAGGGTTCTAGGTCAGTAGCAGTTGCAGCATCAAAGATATCAACTAGTTGCTTCCCCACTCTGTAGCTCTCCCAGCTTCCTTTTATATCACTGGGCTAATCCCTGCCAGCTGTGTGAGAGTGCTGATCCTAGGCAGCTGTGTGGGAGCCATCCTGCTTTACTCATCTTTGCTTTCCAGCACTTGCTTACGTTGACTCAGGAGGCGGGCACTTTGCTGCCTCTCCTGTAGTTCTGCCGTTGCCTATGGCATTCCCTGGGTGGAGATGCATCCAGTGCAATGTCCTGGGTCGGGCTGCATCGGTGACGTGGGGGTCTGAAAGTGCTGGTGCTTTGGCTGTTGCGTCTGGGTTACTGGCCTGAGTCTGCCCTTAAAGCAATCCACGACGCCTCAGTGCCCCAGACTAAGCAGGAATCTCAAGCATTTGGGGGACTTTTGAATTTCTACCATGCGTTCTTATGGCATAAAGCAACAGTAGCAGAACCTTTGCATCGCCTTTTGGATAAGCAGGCTAAGTGGGAATGGACAGCTCAACATGATGGGGCTTTTCAAAATGTAAAAAAGTTGTTTTCATCTGATAGTGTGTTGGTCCATTATGACAAACAAAACCCACTAATTCTTACACGTGATATTTCCCCGTATGGCATCAGGGCTGTCTTAAGTCATCAACTCACAGAGTCGCATGAGGCTCCTATTGCCATGTATGCTTCGGTGGGCATTTCTTTGGAATGCTTATTATTATACTCTATTGCATAGGCCTGGAAAGGGCATTGCCCATTTTGACACACTCAGCTGTCTTCCCGTGCCATCAGTTGAGGCAGATCTTCCTCCTCCACTGGAGGTTTTGATGTTAGAGTCTTTACCTGACCCACCCCTTCATACGACTGATATTGCAGCTACATCAGCTAAGGACCCAGTGCTGGCTCATTTTCTAAACTGGATGAGGAAGAGCTGGCCTGTGGTGAAGCCTGAGGAGAAATTTGCATCATTTGTGATGAGACAACATGAATTATCCATGCATAAAGGCTGCGTTTTATAGGGAAATAGAGTGGTCATTCCTACAGTTTTGCGGTATTGTGTGTTGGAGGCACTCCACATTGGGCAAACAGGCATTGTACAGATGAAAGCTCTTGCATACAGTTACATGTGGTGGCCCAAGATGGATAGTGAAATGAAGGAATGGGTTAAAAAGTGTGATGTGTGTCAAGCCTCAAGACCAGCTCCACTGCATGCCCCAGTACACTCATGGGAGTCAACAAAAACCCTACATTCACGGCTTCATATTGATTTTGTTGGTCCTTTTCAGGGCCAGAATTTTCTGATAGTGGTTGATTCGTATTCCAAATGATTGGAAGTTATTCCAGTGCCATCAATGATGTCTCATGTTGTTATTAAAGCACTGTGTCAATTTTTTGTGATGTATGGATTGCCAGATGTTATTGCCTCAGATAATGGTGCTCAGTTCACATCACTGGAATTTGATACTTTCCTTGCTAAGGGTCTGAGTCATCATGTACCCTCAGCTCCTTCTCAGCCAGCAACTAATGGACAGGCTGAGAGAATGGTAAGGACAACCAAGGAGGCATTAAAATGTTTTGTCAAGGATGACTGGGATTGTTGCCTGGCAAGTTTTCTGTTGACATAGCACATTACTCCATGTACGACCACAGACAGGAGTCCTTCGGAGCTGTTAATGGACAGGCTACTGACAACTCTTTTTGATCGTTTGCACCCCAGCTTAACTGAGGATTGACCAGATGATGGGGGTGGAGTTCAAAGGCCTGTCCATATGTTTGTTCCAGATGATTCTATTTATTTCAGGAATTACGGTTCAGGGTCAGCTTGGATCTCTGCTACGGTGATGCAAGCTACAGGGCCAGTATCGTACTGGACAGAGATACCAGACAGCCGTGTGCTGTGACGACATGTGGACCAAATGAGGGGCTGCGTACCTCGGGCATCTGTTCCTGTTGGAAGTGCAAGTGATGCTCCAGCAGCAGGGGTGGGTGGGGTTGAGTCAACTCCTGTTCAGAAGATGGTAAAGGACATGTTGTTGTGTACCCTGAACTGCAACATGAGCCAGGGGCTAGAGGAACATCAGAGGTGACATCAGAGGCAACACCATCCCAAGTGCAAAACCAGTGTCACCCACAGCATGTTAGGGTTCGCCCCAAGTATCTACAGGATTATGTCAGCTAGGGGAAAGGGGTGTAGTATATTGGCCCTCTTTGCTCACTGTAGGTGGTGGGGTGGAGCTCAGCCTCCATTAGGCTGAGTCACTGTCCTAGGCCTTATCTCTGTTTCTGAGGGGTTTGTTTATTCTCTCCGCAGCTGCAGTTGTTCATTTGTCCTATTAACCATGAAGTTATGATAAATCTTTGTTCAACCCTTTGTAACGTCTTCCTTTCTGAAGACATTACAGAAGGAGTTTACCTAGTTGTTGTTTTTGGTGGGTTCATTCATTAAGCAGGCATGAGAAAATGTGCTAGAGACCTTGTCCTTCTTTTCATCTGATTTACTGTGAAGTAACCTGTTTGTTCAAGCTAGAAACTACCAGGCTGCAACAGCCCTGCATCTCCATCCCAGACAACCATGTGCCCCGGGACAAAGAGGTATTACATTAGGGTAGAAGGAGGCCTCCCACCCCTGGACTCCATGATCTTGCTACTGCCCAGTGTAAGAGCTTGAGAATATGGGGGCAGGGTGCTGTCATGGCAATGCCGCAAAAGTTGTATAACTGAAAGCGATGTCATGTGGCACTACTGTGATGTCATTTCCAATTACACAATTGGAACATTTCATGATGCCCCCCCCCCCAGCTCCTGCTACATCTTTAGAAAAAAATTCAGGAAGGGTTGTGTGTCTGTGGTACAGCCTTTGCTTTACTTGCAGAAAGTTCCAGGTTCAATTCCCAGCATATCTGATTAAAGAATTTAAGGTAAAGGTGCTGGGAAAATCTGAAAGCTTGAAGAGCTGTTGATACAATGCACCGTACTGAGCTAGATGTATCAATAGTCTGATTTACTACATGCTATAGGTTCTTTACTCCTCACATCTCACCAATAATGTTTAACAAAAAATGCTGCAAAGTGGGATGTCAGTGGCTTAGAGATTCCTTAGCCCTTGCAAACAGGAGCCAATGAAGTAGTCTAATAATTAAGTCATTGCACTTCTTCATTATGTGATGTTATAGGGAGAGGTGGTGGCAGTGATACATTTTTTGTTATGTTCATTTTGCACTGACTTGGATGGTCCAGGCTAGCCCAATCTTGTCATATTTCATATGCTAAGCAGGGTTGGCCCTGGTTTGTACTTGGATGGGAGACATCAAGGAGATCTAGGGTCACTATGCAGAGGGAGGCATTGGCAAACCACTTCTGTTCATCTTTTGCCTTGAAAACCTTATGGGTCACTATGAGTTGGCTATGACTTGACAATATCTTATACACACACACACGGTATCTATTTTGGTCTGTATATACAAAGTAAGTCTTCCAGGGTAGTAGAGAAACACTCCCCATAAACTGGCTTTCAGCCCAGCCATATGACACTAAGCAAGGACTGCAAAGGTAACATAGAAGCCTCATTAATTAATGAAGGCAGAAAGTGTATGTTATATTTATTAATAACGATACTATTAATGTGTTTGTTCCATAACAAAACTGTTTCCTAGAAAATATATTTGACAGCCTCGGCATAATTCCTAATTATTTTTTCACACACAGTAACTTGTCTGGCATATAATCAATAGAATTATTCCAAATTTTTAGTTATATAATAGAATCTTCTATTGAGTTATAAATACAGAAAACATCAAGAAAAATCTACAGTTTTAAGGGGGATTATTACCCCTCAATTTTCCAAATGAATGGCCCAAACATTTTTAGCAATGACTAAGCATATCCAAATTGGCTTGCAGTGATTTTTTAAGCTGAGAGGCATCACCTAACATTTAAAAAGCAGTCAGCAAGATAAATTGCTGCTTTTATTCTGTAAAATAAAAATGATTGTTCCATCTATATCCACGTACAATCACAAGTGATATAATTTTCAAAGATTTTATTACATTGGTTATGCTGCATAAAACTTCCTGTGTAAGTAACTGAACCATGAAATGTACTTTACAGTTTGGACAGTAAAACAGCAAAACTTTCATAATTGTGAATTTAAAATTAATAACTTTTAAAATGGTGCAATGGATTTCTTCCCTATAAAATATAAGGAAGGCCTTTGAATTTATTCTCTGTAGTAAAAGTGAGCCAAAATTGGTGACAAATTAATTTTCTACGTGGTTATCAGGGAAATAAACGAAATAAATAGGGCATGAAGGACATGGAGATGGATTGGGGCAATTTGGGTGCAGAACATGGGGGCGGGGTGGGGGGGACTCTGCTTTTCAGTTGCTGTGTTGCCTACAGTGTTGCCTATCCACTAGTCCTCAGTCCATTGGAAGACTGTTTGTCCACTAAATACATTTACCATGTAGGACAGATAGATAACATTTTTGCAGGTATGTGGGGAAGATGGGCACAAGGGGAAAGGAAAACTAGGCAGAAGTACAGAGGAAGTCTGCTGATACCTTATTGTCACACTGTCTTTTTATTGACTGTTGCTGTACTGTGAACTTACTTGGAACATAGTTGGCAAGCACAGGTTCATAGCCTTTCCCATCCAAATATAGGCAATACAGTTATGAATCTGCATTAAATCAAGAATCAGTTAATGTGCATGGTTACCATGACCAAGGTTGCTGTGCCCCCTGCCATGGGCAGGCAATTCCCAGCTGCTGGCTCCCATTTCTCACCACAGCTCCAAACAGTGACAAGAGAAGAATAATTTTTTTAAAAAAATCACTGTGGGGCGATGCCATTATGTTATTTCTAGGAAAAACGGGGATTCGGTTTCGTTTTCTCAGCCATGCCGGACGCTCCTCTCGGCTGGTCCGGGAGGAAACGACTGGGCACCCTGACCGGGCGGCTGATCCGCAAGGATTAGCCCCCAGGACTCCCAGGGAGGGAGCCAGGGTCCGGGACGCTGCGGGAAGAACTCCCCGAAATCAATGCGGGGGGGGGGGGAATTGCCCGTTTGTCCCTATGGAGGCCGGCAGACGTGCGCGGCGCCTCGAGTGCCGCCGGGCAACGAGAAACGGCAAATAAAAGAAACAGGCGGAAGCCCATAAACAAGCGAATCCCTTCTGTTCTACAAGCGTTCGTGAAGGAGAGGTTGATCTGAAGAAGACTCGTTCTTCCCCTTCGCTGAGTTCCAGAATTTTGTTGGCGCCCCCCCCCCCCAAAAATGGCAGCAAAGAAGCAAAGTCCCGCTCTCGGTAAGTCAATCTTGGCTACTTTGAAGGGAGAGTCGCTCGAAGAGTTGGTGCGCAGGGCGGTGGTGGAAGCCATAAAACCCTTTGTTGACAAGCTGAACGAAACTGATCAAAGGGTGGGCTTAATTGAAAGCGAAGTGAAAACCATTAAGGAAGCAGCGGGGGGGGGCAGAGAAGTCTGCTCTGGAAAGTGCGTCACTTGTGAAGGCTACAAAAAAGGAGCTGAAGTTGGTTGAGAACCAGCTGATCGGGCTACAGATGGAACGAACGCAGACAATTTTGCGTCTCCAAAACGTGAAAGAGGAGGAAAATGAGGATCTGTGGGAGGTGGTCTCGGAACTATTGGCGATACCCGCGAGGACGACTAAAGAAGAGGTTAAAAGCGCCATTTTGGAAGTCCGTCGGGCTTCTTCAAAATATGCAACAAAGCGACAGTTGCCTCGTGAGATCATTATTGACTTTTCATTTAAAAAGATTCGGGACACCATCCTATATAACTCATACAATGCGGATTTGGACTTTATGGGTTTGAAAGTCAAGATTTTGAAGGACGTTCCATTTCTAGTCCGGAAAAGGCGTTTTAAGTATAAAAAGTTTGCAGCTCTTCTGAGGGACCATGGAATAAAGTACAAATGGTTATTCCCGGAAGGAATATGGTTTAGATATAAAGATCAGGCCTATAAGATACTATCAGAAGATCAACTAAAGGATTTTGAGAATAAAAACCCGGAACTCTGCTGCACCGAGAACGAAGAAAAGGAGAAGCCGGAGGGGGGGGGAGGAGGAGGAGAGCACCGCAACAGCGGTTGCACAGAGAGAATTGCGTCCGGGACCTAGAAGGGGGAGGAAAGTTTAATCAGAATTTGAAATGTTTATTCTCTGTATGATTAACCACTCCATCATTATCCTATGGAGCTATTTTTGTATTATGACAGTATGAAGGGAAAACATTGAAGTGTAGTGTTTAGTGTTTGTAGTTCATTCCCCCCCTTTTCTTTTTCCATCCCCCTTTGTCCCTTCCCTCTCCCCTTTCCTTGTGATAGTCTTGTGTAGTGCTGTGTAGTGTTTTGTAGTTATGAAAAATAAAAAAAAATTATAAAAAAAAAATGTTATTTCTAGGAAAAACATAGAAGTGATGTCAGTCTTCTCTAGGAATCACTAGAAACTGTATGGGTTTACCATAGAGTTTCCTGCACTTCCTAGAGAGGTGTGATGTCACTTCCAGGGTCCCCCCCCCATAAGTGATGCTACGCTGTTGCCTCAACAATGACTTTGTTTTCTCTCCTCCTGCTGCTCGAAGCAGATGGCAACACTAGTTACAGACACCATATCATCCCTTTATCGAAAGAACTTCAGTAGCTGCTAGTTTGCTTCTAGGTATAATCCAAAGTGCTGGTTCTTATCTTTAAAGTACCAAAGAGCAAATTAGACATTACAGTGGCCAAGGGTTTGACCCATAACTACCACAGGCATTTTAGGAAAGAATTCAACCATTTAAAAATGCTGCGAGGGTCCAGTCCTGATTGCACTCTCTGTATGAACGAGGAGGGACAAGGCAATCTTGTCTCCCCCTCCCAGCCTTTTCAGGTTTGTTACTTGAAAAGGTGCAGGGGCAAACCAGTATCACTTGGCCCCCCACATTGCAAGCCTGATCAGGATTGTGCCCTTGTGGCATTTTTAAATGGTCAAATTCTTCCCTAAAATGCTGGCAGAGGCCATGGATCAAACCCTTGGCCATTGTAATATCTAGTTTGGCCCTTATGGTGGGGTATCTCCAGTCAATAATCTCTGTTGCCTACTGCTGCTTGGAATTATTGTTTTTTATAGTCTGCCTTTCTTACTGAGTCTCAAGGTGGATTACACAGTTAAAATCAGCATGATCAATGGCTAATATATTCAAATAGACAATATAATAGAGTATAGATGGCAGAAATTGGAAACAGGTAGAAAATCTGATACAGAGTTAATACAATGGTGAAATAAAACCTATACAATTTGACATGGCATATTAAACAACATGGAATCTACAAAGTAGGAACAAACTTACAGGAACAGACAGTACACAGTAGTATTGACTACAGTCTCTATGCCTTTATCAAAGCATCTCTGAACCATTTCCTTACAGCACAGCCATATTAGTATTAGTATTAGATTTTGCTCAATTTGTGGTAAGTAGGAGAGTGGGAGCTTTCCTGACTTCTTCAGACAGGCTGTTCCACAAGGTGGGGGGCACCACACAGAATGCACATGTACAGGCAGCTGTTGATTTCACTCATTTGCAAGATGGTATGTGCAGAAGGTCCTGTTCAGATAAGCGAAGCTGACATAGTGGAGCATAAAGAGACGGGCACTCCAATAGATTTGAGGGACCAAGACAATGAAGGGCTTTGCGTGTCATGGCCAAAACCTTGAACTGAACCCTGAAATTGATGGTGGCCAATGAAGCAACTGGAGAATGGGAGTAATACGCATGCTCTGCCTAACTCCTGACCATAATCAAAACTGTGGTTTTCTACACCAATGTGAGTCTCCTGAGTTGACATACAAGGGAGACCTATGTAGAGTGTGTTACAGTAACATCAAATCCAGAGCTTTCTGAAATCCCAAAGGATGCCCAAAGTCCATATTCACCCTTGCCCTCAATAGATAATGGTCAGATTACAGTTCAGGCAGAATCTCCAATTCTGAAAAAAGGGTCTGTTAACATATAAAGTCCAAGGTTTGGCCTCTTCCGTGGGTGGTGCTAGTCATGATCTGAAAGAGGCCCAGGGCTGCCAAAGAAGATATAAAATCCTGGGCCAGCCCTGATGAAGAGCATTCAGCATGAAAGTTAAAGTCGCCCAAGATAGTCATATTAGGTGTCTCTAATACCACAATCAAAAGCACCTCTACTAACTGGAGAACTAGGGAGTTGGTAGAATACCTAATCTCTCCTCAGTTTTTATTATAAGGAGCATAAAGTTGATGCTGGCTATGTATGGGAGTCTGTGAAAGTTAAAGAACTCACAGAGAATGACCTATGTGGGGTTAGTGGAGGACTACATAACCAAGTGGAGTTAACTGAGACAGTTGCTGGCCTTGGAAGTGACAATGTGTACAATGGGTAATTGCTGGAAACTCTCTGGTAAAACCAAAGAGTTCACCACAGTTTCCAGTGATTGCTAGAACTACCCATGGTCATTTCTGGGTTGTACCTGGAAGTGATGTAGTGACATCAGCACCAGTCACCTCCCCATGTTTCCCCCCTCAACTCTCCCACTGGTTGGCAACCGCAGAGTAATAAGATGTCTGTAACTAGGGTTGCCAACTGGAAGGAGTCTGAGAGGCACAGTCAGCATGATGACATTATATCACTTATAGAGAAAACCCAGAGGTGACATTAAGCATCTCTATGAATTGACAGAAATTCTATGGTAAAACAGCCCCTCCCACATTTTTCTCCCACTGGCCAAAAGAGTGGAGGTGGGCAGCAGGGATTGCCAGTGGGTGATCTCCCGCCATAGCGGGAGACCTGGCAAACCTTTCTGTAACCCTCCCTTTACAACTATCTAACTACTTTATTTTGTACCAATTGAAGCTTCTGGGCAAGAAGAACGTTATGATAATGTTACAGAACATTATAATAATGTAACCAGGATTAAGGGAGCATGGTGTGATGTACTGGCCCTCCCAGCTTACCATCCTAGAAAGTGCTGGAATTCTGCCTCTTAGCAAGAGTAGTTTCACTTCTCATTCAATTTGACTCTTGTTAGAAGTCAACTCAGTTCAAGGTTTCCTCTTGGTATTCCTTTGTGGTCACAATAAAGATAACCTGTTCATTGTGTATAGGGTTGCAAGATCCTTATACCCTCCCAGTGGGAGTGGGGGACCTGGCACTTACCTTGAGCCAGAAGCATGGTATCTCTTTCACACTCTGATGCCTGCATGATAACGTCACTTCAGGAAGCGATGTTGTCACTCCAGCCACGGGTGCGCTCCTGCACTCTATGCAGGGCCAATTTGGCCCACTGGAGGCCAAAATTGGCCCCAAATGAAGCGCAGGAGCACATCTGCAGCCGGCATGATGATGTCACTTTCAGGAATGATGTTGCCATGTCCCTTGGGATTGCGCATGCTGCACGTGCCTGCTGGTGGTGGGTGACATCCAGGGACTTGCTACCTCCCGCCTATTGCTGGTGGATTGGTGGGCAAGGGGGCAAACCCTTATGGTCTAGAAACTGCTTTTGAAGCTATGATTCTGAACTTTGCAACCACCACCAATTTCGAGGTGAAAATTCTGCACACATACTGGGCAGGTAGAAAAATACAATGTTCCCTTTAGGCCTGCATCTTCCAAGGACATGATTGCGCCAAGTGACTTACAGCTGCTATTGCAGCTCAGCAGTATTTTGTTCTTTTTTATTTTTAGCTCACTGGCTTCTCTCCTTCCCCCGCAACTGAGGCCACCAGGCCAAGGCAAAAATCCAAACACAATAGAAGTTCCCAGCAGAGGGCTAAGCCCACAGTGTGACAGCCAGTAACAAGAAGTGTCAGGATACTTTTGAAAGTCCAAAATAAGTCCCTTCATCTCACATCCACACACACACGCTGGAGAGGAAAGCTCTGGCTCATTTGCTAAGCTCAGTGTTGCAATTCCATAAGATGTTTCTAGGAGTCAAGAGCCTGGGGACATTTACATAAAGACACTGGAAACCTTTTGTGGATGTTCTTTCTGCAAACATGCACCTCCAACCAGCCTTGGAGTCGTTTGAATGTCGTTTGAATCTGAACACTTCAACGCAGTGGCTTGAACAGGAAGCTCTTTTGTACATTCACCCTGCTGTCATGGTCCTTCGCCTCCCAGAGGGACTGAAAGATCTGTTGTTTTGAGACAATTTCTCTTTTGTGTTGGGGCAGCCATTTGGCTTTGCCCCTTCCATTGTTTGTTTTGGTTGTATGCATAGCAAAATGGGAAAGGAGGCAAGGGGGAGGGAGAAAACAAGGATTTTGCCTCCAAAGCACAGAGATGGATAAAAAAAACTAACTAGTGAGTCAGAGCACAATCCGTTTTGAAAACATATGCATTTTTATCCATCATTATGAGGCTTTGAGTGTGTAAATTTCTTGGCAGCCTTGCTAGATATGACCCTAGGGTTTCTTTTGTAGCTTGATGTACCTGTGCAAGAACTACTTCTACTTGTATCAAATTTTTGCAAGGAAGATGATTTAGACTCTGATCATGTGGGATATGCATAACTGCAGCAGCATTAAAAGTTGCCATTTATGTATTTGATAGGGGGGAATCCTTCTTGATACACATTTTGTTATAAGAGATTGCCTCCCAGCCAACAAGGGTGCTGTAGTCAGGAGAAGAGATTGGCATGAACCGAAATATGAACCAAAGTTTGTGACGAACCAGGCCGGTTCATGGTTCACGAACCGGCGGTTCGTCAGTGCCCATTTCTGACAAACTGTCACAAACTTTAGGCTGGTTTGTTTGGTTCATTTTTGGTTCATCACTGCAGACAGCCTGGCACTGATCAATTAGTTTCCTAGGCAACAGGGGATGGACTTCCTGCAGACCTTCTGCTGGCCTGGAAGTGACCTTCTGCTGACCCGGAAGTGACAATTTGCTGACCTGGATCTGACGTTTTCACGAACCAAACGAACTGGTTCACGAACCAGGGCAGGTTCGTGAAAGTTCATGGCTTGTAGTTCATGAAATGTGACAAACCACAAACTGCACGGTTCATTTTTTTCCAGTTTGTGCCCATCTCTAGTCAAGAGCTCACCATGTTCCAAAGAGTACAACCTTTCTAATAACAACACACATTATGATGAAATTTAAATGTGTACAGTGGACACAGCTGCTGTTACCATATAACTTCCATAACGACAACAACAACATTTGATTTATATACTGCCCTTCAGGATGACTTAACACCCACTCAGAGCGGTTTAAGAAGTATACCATTATTATCCCCACAACAAAACACCCTGTGAGGTGGGTGGGGCAGAGAGAGCCAGAAGCTGTGACTGACCCAAGGTCACCCAGCTGGCTTCAAGTGGAGGAGTGAGGAATCAAACCCGGTTCTCCAGATTAGAGTCCTGTGCTCTGAACCACTACACCAAACTGGCCATTGTATTTACTTATTCCTTGTTCTAATCCTGCCTTTCCTTCTGCAAAGGGTTTACCCTGTCCTGGTTCTTCAGCCATCCACATAGTTGACATCATTCTCATCATTATGACATCATCATTAGTGCAGTAGTGTCGACGTACAGTGCTGCTGTGCTCATGGTTGGCTTATAGAGGCTGCAGTTAGTGCTGGGCTATTGGCAGCCAAAGCCAATCTGGACTAAATAATCTGCAGGACCGGGCGTTGGGTGTTGCCAGGGAGCTTTAGCACCATGGGCCAGCAGTTCTGGGGAGATTTGCCAGATCTTGATATTTCAAAACAATGTGAAGCATAGTGATGCTTGAGTGTGGAGATGGGGACACAGCCCAGAATGGATTCCAGAGTAAAGGCATAGATAAAGACCACTGAGTTTTGTTGAGCAAGTGATGGAACCCAACACAAAAGTGTCTCAGGATGGAGAAAAGAAAGGGGTTCAGGGGTGGAGGCACAGGCATAGCTCAGTGATTTCTGTCAGGCAAGGGGTGGAGGCCAGCCCAACACCTAGTTCTTTACTACATGTGTATATTTAAGAAGAACAACAAAAGGGGAGCAATAACCTTTCCTCTTGCTCTTCCAGGAACTGGCCACCCAGGTCATACTTTCCTGGTTAGTTGGCTTAACCGAGACCAAAATGTTGAGGACATTTACAGAGAAGATCAATTGAAATCAATAGCTCTAGATGCTCCAAACTAAAATTGAGGCATCAGAACTTAGTATGGTTATTTGTAATGAGGACACAGCTCTTTGGCCACATTAGTCACGACCATCTGCTCCGAGCATGACCACCATTAAAAAAATGGCCAGATTAGTCAAGGCAATAAAGACATGCAAACCATTTTGCTCGCTTTGTTGTGGATGCATTTTGCTTGGTTACGCCTGGCTATGCACACAGCCACCACAACAGACGCCATCCTGTTTATGGTAATTAGCCATCTGCTGCCCTGGCAAAGCTGCACAGGGACAGTGGCAACTGCAAGCCCAAGTTAGCTTGCAAGAAATAAAAGGGTCTCATCAGGTTTATGATAGTAAAAGAAGCCGTTTCCACCCCAAACAGTGATTTATGTTCAAGCTAGAACTGCAGCAAATGAAAGAGGGCATGGAGATGGTCTGTACTTATTAAGCACTTATTAAGAGTTTTAGCGCTGCCTGCAGAGCGGGCAGACTGCACAATGCAAAAAAAATACATTGTCCAGGTAATGCATCAAAGTGTTTCCTGGCAAGAATCTTGTAAGGTTCATTGAAAGAGAAGCATTCTGAAACCCCTGGAAGTGTTATCAAATGCTATAAATGAGAATAACTATTTCTGCATACAATACGCAACCTTTGTGAAACTCATTGTCACAGGATGCAGCAATGACCACTAACACAGGTGCCCTGAAAAGGGGCTTAGACAGATTTGTGGAGGAGAGGTCCCTTGATGGCTATTAGCCATGAACGCTAAATGGAACCTCCATGTTCAGAAGCAGTATATGTCTGAATGCCAGTTTTGGGGGCAGGGGCAACAACAGTAGCTTTGACTTTTGTGGCCTGATTTGTGGGCTTTCCAGAGCTTATGGTTGGCCATAGTGGGAACTATGATGCTTGACTAGATGTATCATTTATTAGATCCAGCCAAGCTCTTCTTACCTTCTTATGATGATGGGGGTCCTACTTAACTACATGAATGGCCAGGGAACCATCATAGGTATATTGTTAGTAGAGGATAGGGGCAAAATTAATTAATTGAATAAATAAAATGTGCTGCTTGATCAAAGCAGAATGCCTTGCAAGAACTAAGCTAGTCAAATATGACATCAGAGAATGGGCGGCGGGGGGGAGTAATCTATATTTCAGCTTGACAAGATGTTTTCCAGTATTTGCTGAAAGCTAAATACTGCATAAGAAAACAGGAGTCCAGTAGCAACGTAAATATGTAACAACATTTGTGAATCAGAATTCTGCTTTTTATGGAAGGGACATTTGCCAGGATCATTTTGGGCTGAGAGCTCGGGTGTGCAGACTAAATGCAGAGAGACCACTGTCTGCATAATGCTCAAGTGGACAGGCCCCAAACAAGGTTAACCACAGCACTCTAAAGATAAATGTAAGGAAATGCTGTACAGGGGTCATGGGTGGATACAGTGAAAACATTAAAACAGCAGTTGGAGCAACTCTTGGGATTCAGCAGGAAGCAAGTTTTAGAAAGTACAAGTATTGACCAGCAGTATACAGTTGATTTTTAGGGTATGCTGTTTGCTGATCTTGAGGCTGGTTCATTTGAAAAGAATGTAGTGAGCATGCTTCTACCATAGCCTTATACCTCTCAAATGATGTTATATCTATACACATCCCGTTATATCTATACACATCCCGTTATTCCTGATAGCAACAGACAACAGAGCCTAGCTAAAGCTATGCACTTTTAAGTTTCACGTACTAAAATCTTTTAGTTGAAATCAATGGGATTGAAAGTGATTAATAGCGGCTAGATTCTGCCTATATCTAGAAGAAAACAATATGGGCAAATTTCAATGGACAGTCTTCTGGTCACATCAGCAGAACTCACAAGTGACAAATAAAACAACATCATTGGTAAGATATATAATCTAAGCCAACAAGTTAAAACATTGCTAAATAATATGAGCCATGTGAAATATGCTGCAGGCTTGGGGAATTATACATAAAGTCCTGGACCCGGTGTCCTCCATGCAGCAAGTCGAAAGATGCAGTTCTGTGCCCAGAATTTAATTCCCAGGTTCACATGGGCCTGATTTGAATCAGGACAGCTGCAGCACATGGGAAAAAGAGGTTTAAGCATCTCCTACATGGCTTTTTCCTGATGTGAAACATACCAGGGATGCTGCTATTGGTCCAACTGTAGAAACTTGCATGCAGCATTTACATGTATGGCAGTTTTTACAGTGGGACAAACAGTGGCACCCTGGCCATTTCAGGAAAGCGGAACAGAGGAAGGTTTGATCCCTCTCTCTGCAGGCACTGCAGCGTGGTCCATATGGGGCTCATGCATGCCTGGGAATTCAGTTCTAAGTTCTAAGCATGGAATTCCTCAGCCATGTCTGTTCACCAGCCATGGCGGGGGGGGGGGGAGGATTTTATCGTGTTGTACTTGCCCTTATGTACACTGAAAGCCCACCAAATTCAGTGGGATTTGTCACAACTGCACTGTTTCCTGAGAAGCAAGGAGATCTGGCTGTTTTAAAATCCTTTTCCTTCCCAACTCCCCTTTCCCTGCCGTTGATACTCCAGTAGCTGTCAGCAACAAGAGAATCCCCTCCTCCTTGTGATGCTTTTATCTGGGTCTCCTCTGCATGAGATATTGGGGATGTGTGTTTGTGAAGGCGAGTCAGAGGTTTGCGGGGACTTCCATCCCCTGCCCTATCATCTCTCCAATTCCTTGCTAATGGAGTTGATCAATATAACCCAGGGATATTTGGCATCATGTGTAGGACTATCTAATTCAATTTACAGCCAAAAAAACTGAATAAAACGTATCTTTAATAACTCAGCATAGATCCCAGAAAGCACCCATAATTGAGAACAATCAGTAGACAGATTTAGGCAGAATTCTGAAAAGAAATATGAAAAATGTATCTTCCTAACTAATTGTATAATTAAAAAGAGCCTCCATGTTCCCTTCCTGAGAATGGGTCCAAGACTGAGCACCTTGGCACAGCCTGGCAGAGCCTCTCAGAGTTTTGACATGTCTGGATCCTAGTTTAAACAACAACTTCAATCCAGACTGTTTTATAGATTTCCCTGCAGGTGGAGAGTTTCTTTTTCACCCTATCAGATTTTAGAGGCCCAGGCTCAACGTTTCTCCCCAAGCACGTTCTTGATCAGTCACTTCCAAAGTCTAGATAACAGAGATTAAGGTGCCAAGTGGGACATCCATTTATGATCATTGGCCAAATGGCGGATTAAAGCTGGGATTCAGTTTCCCATGATTGGCTTATAGATCACCATATACTTGTCTCTCCCCTTCTGGGATGTAATGTTAGGATTTACAGTGCAGTCCTAAGAAAAGTTTCTTCAGTCTAAACCCACTGAAATCAATGGGCTTAGATTGGAGTAACTCTTCTTAGAACTGCACTGTTAGTCATCCTCATCCCAGCATAAAAGCCCCATCCGTTCACAACAGGATTTACTTCTGAGTAAACAGACATAGTGTTGGTCTCCAAGGCTGATAAGTGTCAATATGACCCTGGAAAATGATGGATTGTCTTGTAAAGCATCTTGAGAGAGAAAGGAATTGACAACGGATGTCGTCACGTATGATTACGGTAAAGATTAACATCAACTGAATAAAATTGGTTACCTTAAAAACCCCAGTTCCTTGCATAACATACATCTTCACAACTTTCCTACAGTCAGGCAAAGGGAAGTGTGCTCTTTTTAGTCAAGTGAGGATCCAGACTCCTAGTATTGAATTACAGAGTTGATTTCCCACTGATTTAAAATGCCATTACATAAGAATGGCAAATGCTGGGTTGTGAGCAACTCAAACCAACAACACACTGTGGAATTACCAAGATAATACAAAAACTACAGTAATTCGATATTCTTGCAATTGGAGACAAGAACTTCAAAATGCTTTCCATAAAATGAGCTTTTACTGGTAAGTCCGAAATCATTGAGTTAAGTGCCATTCAGCTGAGTGCATTGATTTTTTTTTCTTCTCTCCCATTGCCTTGCCTTTAATGGCTTCCATTTACTATTTACTGAAAGAAGCAGAGTTCAGCAAAGACATTACCAGGCAGAGGAAAACCTAAGGCAGGGTTCTCCAAGGGCTAAGAGGGGAAAAAATGGCAAACATTTCTGGGAAACTGCCAGCCAAGTCCATATCTTCTCTTAGAACAATGTCTGCTGCTCAGCATCATCCAAAATATTATAACTTCTCCGCTCCTTTAGTCCAGGCTGAATAGAACTGAATGGAAGTCCCAATTGTGCCACAGCATATTATGGAACCTAATGCCCAGACTTGGAGGGAACTTATTTGCGGTACCTGGATATAACCCTGGAACACAGAACAATATGAATGCAGAGGGTGTTTGTGAGCAGGTCTCTTTTCTTCAGCTCTAAAAGGCAGCAGAATGCAGTGGCAGAGTCCCAAAGTGTCAAAATGCAGGTGCAATATCACATTTTTAAAATATCTCACCATGTAAAAATCTTCCTGTAAGTAGAAAACAGGGTTAACAAACAGAAGGCAGAACTAGAAGTTTTTCTCCTGTTTCATTTGTTTACTTGGTTACTAATGGTATAGTAACAGCATTCATAGGGCACTGACAATGTTAAAAGTATTTCACATTGTTTATTAATTGTTATCTTTACAGTCCTGTAATAGTATCCCTATATTTTGTATGGAATTGGGAGGGTGGGCATGGTTAGATAGAGAGGCTTGTCTACGGTCACCTATCTTGGAAGAGGCAAAATTTGAACCATGAGTTTCGCAAATCACAGCACAAATTTGGCCTGTTTCTATTTGTGGCATTGATTATATTTATATAGCTAGGTTTGCCATTTGCCCTCCAATGTCCTCTGCCTAGGGATCCCAGGTCCCCCAGTGGAGGCAGGGGGTCCCTCGCTTCCACCCTCTGCCCCCAACTGCCACACTCACCTAGCTGACAGGGGAGGAAGGTGGGGGAATAGGCCTCCTGAGCCACCCTGGGAGTGCGTGCTGTTTGGGGCCCAAATTGGCTCACTGCAAAAAATATGTGCACTCCTGCACAATGATGTCACTTCGTGGGAGTGCGCGCACACAAAGTGCGCACACGAAGTCATCAAAAAAGGAATGCTGCTGGGAGAGTAAGGAGACCTGGCAACCCTACCTCTGCCCCAATCCCTCACTCTTAAGAAATTGAGAAGCGAGAGCAATATAGGACAGAATTCCCTCTAGCATTTGCCCCATGTCTCTATAGTCCTTACCTTAGAGATTAGGAAAAATTCCTACAACATCACCAAAAAATGCCATCACATCTTCTCAAAACTTTACTGTACTCCCAGGTACTATCATCAAAATCTTCCAGAATTCACCAAGGTGGTGCTGGCAACAAGGGATGCCAGACTCTGGCCTGACACCCTAGTAGGATTTGGTGTGGGGGCAGATGTGTCAGTGTCATGCCAGTGCATGACATCACTTCCTGCAAAAATCTGAAAGTCAAATCTTGATGTTGAGGGTGATGCTGTAGGATTTCCAAAAACTACAGCACTAAACTGAAATACAAGTTATACATTTGCTAAATAAACAGATCTCAGATTCTGGGCAAGGTTTCTGAGTCAAAGGCTGTGGCCTTCAAGCAGGACCCTGGGGCTGGTCTAAACCTTTCCACTTCCGAAGGCAAAAGCTTACATCATTGCCCTTCCCTAGCTGGATTTGTCCTCTACCTCTTCCATGTTTGGTTGTTCTTGAGCGGTCATGGTTAAGAGCAAGTTCAAAATTCGTCCACCACTACATCTCAAATGTACTGCCCCACAGGAGCCTACTATGTCTAGAGTAGCTTAATAGTAATCCCCTCTTCCTAGGAACCCTGAGAACGGTGGGTCAAATGACTTATATAGCTGGAATTACATGGCTGGAATTCCCCAACCTGTTATTTGACAAGTTTTCTCTAATTCTGTTTTCCTGATCCAAAATGACTTCCAAGGCTACTTTAAACCTTGATAGGAAAAAGGACAAGTTAGTTCTTGTAACGCTTTCAAGGGATGGAGCTAGGAATATCTAACAGATGATTCTCTAGATCACATACCAAATGACAACTTTCAAGGTTAAATGTTTGCAGTTAGAAACCTAAATGGTTTGTTCTGATCAGTGCCATACCCGTTATCCACCCATACTGCTGGTTGCCCTCTAAGAGTTGTCAAGTAACATCAAAGCAATAGCAGTAGAGACCACAACAACCCCTGCTGGAGTCTAAGCTAGACCTAGCAACTCTGAGCCCTTTTGGATCCCTTTCATGCCTACCTACTTCTTCCTACTAACAGTACTTCCTGTCTCTAGGTCCTGTTTGTGGTTTGGCTTCATTTCATCATCTTCAACTTCTCTTCCTTTCTTCAATTCCATGGCTGATTCCACACCAGCTGTTTAGTCTGGAATTGCCACTGTTTGTTTATTTAGTTTTAATGGACACTAAATATTGTGGGCAACCCACTGCAGTTCTGCTTTTCTATCTTTTTTTTCAGACCTTATTTTGTGGTAATATTTTAAAAGGTTTAGAATGAAATTGAAATGTTAGATTGTCTCATATAGGCAAAGCACTATTAATGCTTCTCAAGGCCTCGTCTCTTCCTTCTGTTTCCAGCTTAATTACTTTCAGTTCTCTCTGATTGATTCTCTGGGGCTTCTATGGCTCAATTGTAAATTTTCAGCTCTTGTTCTCTTAGGTAGTTGGGGCTTAAGTACTCCTTTTCACTTTGAAATCTACTATAGCCACTGCTCATTTTTAAAAATGATTATTTTGTAATTGTGATATTACAATTATATACACACACATACATATTCAGAGTGAGTGATTTTGGCTGGCTACATCTGCTAATGGGGACAGGAACTAACCGTCGATTCATGGACATCCCAAGAGGATAGGCATGGAGAAGCAGGAGCTGAACAGAAATGCTTCTGAGTAGTCATATAGTAATATTTTGTCCATGCAGATGGATTCTTAAGCCAATATAATGCTGGTTGTTGGGGGTTTTCTGGGCTGTATTGCCGTGGTCTTGGCATTGTAGTTCCTGACGTTTCGCCAGCAGCTGTGGCTGGCATCTTCAGAGGTGTAGCACCAAAAGACAGAGATCTCTCAGTGTCACAGTGTGGAAAAGATGTAGGTCATTTGTATCTACTCAGGAGGGGTGGGGTTGAGCTGAGTCATTCTGTAAGAGTTTCCCAGGGTGTGGAATGCTAATGGCGGGAGGCTTCACTGTCTCCTGAGGAGGTTCTTTTGCATATGGATTGGTGTTTGATGTGCTAATCTTCTCTGCAGGGCTATTGTCGGGTGTGGAGTGTTTTGTTGGCCTGGTGTTTTTCAGAACCGGAGCCCATGCTCTGTTCATTCTTAAGGTTTCTTCTTTCCTGTTGAAGTTTTGCTTATGCTTGTGAATTTCAATGGCTTCCCTGTGCAGTCTGACAAAGTAGTTGGAAGTGTTGTCCAGTATTTTGGTGTCCTGGAATAAGATACTGTGCCCTGTTTGAGTTAGGCTATGTTCAGCCACAGCTGATTTTTCAGGCTGTCCAAGTCTGCAGTGTCTTTCATGTTCTTTTATTCTTGTCTGGATGCTACGCTTTGTGGTCCCGATGTAAACTTGTCCACAGCTGCAGGGTATACGGTATACTCCTGCAGAGGTGAGGGGATCTCTGCTGTCTTTTGCTGATCGTAGCATCTGTTGTATTTTTCGGGTGGGTCTGAATACTGCTTGAAGGTTATGCTTTTCCATAAGCTTTCCCATCTGATCAGTAATTCCTTTGATATATGGCAAAAACACTTTTCCTGTAGGTGACTGTTTTTCCTTGGTTGTTTGATTCATCCTGGGTTTGATTGCTCTTCGGATTTCATTTCTGGAGTAGCCATTTGCCTGAAGTGCGTGGTTTAGATGATTAATTTCCTCATTGAGAAAGCGCGGCTCACATATCCGTCTTGCACGATCCACTAATGTTGCAGTCACCCCCACCAGAATTCCTGTGGAAGACATCATTGCAAATGTAGAAGCTGCCATCCGTCATCTACCTGAAGAGGAAGCTGAGGAAATAAGAGGAGAGACAGCCAGGATTCTACGAAAGGCAAAGCTTCCCACCAGCAATATAACACGCAAGGAGAGAAATGCCATCAAGACCCTCAATGCAGATCCAGACATCATCATTCTACCAGCTGATAAAGGCAATGCTACAGTGATCATGAAAACGGAGGAATACAAAAAGAAGATTAAGGAACTCCTGGACCCCTCCACCTACAAAAAACTAAAACGAGATCCCACTTGCAAAATCACCAGGCTAACAAATGCGCTGATCAAGAATTCCTCACTACATCCCGACACGCACAGAAAACTATGCAAGACTGAAGCACAGCCACCTAGACTATATGGACTCCCCAAAATACATAAAGATTCAGTCCCACTCCGACCCATTGTGAGTGCCATTGGTTCACCGACATATGAACTAGCTAGACATCTGGCAGATCTCCTGCAGGACCACATCGGGAAAACCTCGTCTTACATCAAAGATTCAGCAGATTTCATCAACAAAATCAGTTCTCTGAAACTCAATCCACAAGACATACTTGTCAGTTTTGATGTTGTATCCCTGTTTACCAAGGTTCCAGTAAAAGACACTATTGCACTGATTAATCAGATTTTCCCAGAGGATGTAACAGCCTTATTCCATCATTGTCTGACAACCAGTTACTTCCAATGGGACAACGAATTCTATGAACAGATGGATGGGGTGGCCATGGGGAGCCCACTCAGCCCAGTTATAGCAAACTTCTACATGGAACATTTTGAAAAAACAGCTCTAGAATCAGCACCCCACAAACCCAGTGTATGGTTCCGGTTTGTGGATGATACATTCATCATTTGGAGCCATGGGGAGGAAGAATTGAGGGAGTTTTTGAATCATCTCAACAACATCCACCTGAACATACAATTCACAATGGAGAAAGAAAGTGAGGGAAAACTCTCATTCCTGGATACCTTGGTCATCCGCAAAGCAAACTTTCAGTTAGGTCACAAGGTCTACAGGAAACCAACTCACACTGATCGGTACTTACACAAAAACTCCAATCACCACCCCCGACAGAAAAGAGGCATAATGAAAACATTAGTGGATCGTGCAAGACGGATATGTGAGCCGCGCTTTCTCAATGAGGAAATTAATCATCTAAACCACGCACTTCAGGCAAATGGCTACTCCAGAAATGAAATCCGAAGAGCAATCAAACCCAGGATGAATCAAACAACCAAGGAAAAACAGTCACCTACAGGAAAAGTGTTTTTGCCATATATCAAAGGAATTACTGATCAGATGGGAAAGCTTATGGAAAAGCATAACCTTCAAGCAGTATTCAGACCCACCCGAAAAATACAACAGATGCTACGATCAGCAAAAGACAGCAGAGATCCCCTCACCTCTGCAGGAGTATACCGTATACCCTGCAGCTGTGGACAAGTTTACATCGGGACCACAAAGCGTAGCATCCAGACAAGAATAAAAGAACATGAAAGACACTGCAGACTTGGACAGCCTGAAAAATCAGCTGTGGCTGAACATAGCCTAACTCAAACAGGGCACAGTATCTTATTCCAGGACACCAAAATACTGGACAACACTTCCAACTACTTTGTCAGACTGCACAGGGAAGCCATTGAAATTCACAAGCATAAGCAAAACTTCAACAGGAAAGAAGAAACCTTAAGAATGAACAGAGCATGGGCTCCGGTTCTGAAAAACACCAGGCCAACAAAACACTCCACACCCGACAATAGCCCTGCAGAGAAGATTAGCACATCAAACACCAATCCATATGCAAAAGAACCTCCTCAGGAGACAGTGAAGCCTCCCGCCATTAGCATTCCACACCCTGGGAAACTCTTACAGAATGACTCAGCTCAACCCCACCCCTCCTGAGTAGATACAAATGACCTACATCTTTTCCACACTGTGACACTGAGAGATCTCTGTCTTTTGGTGCTACACCTCTGAAGATGCCAGCCACAGCTGCTGGCGAAACGTCAGGAACTACAATGCCAAGACCACGGCAATACAGCCCGGAAAACCCCCAACAACCATCGTTCTCCGGCCGTGAAAGCCTTCGACAATACATCAATATAATGCTGTCTCAAGCACTGAGTGGAACCATCGTTTCAGTTCTGCTTCCAGTTGGAAGCAGAAAAGGGATGCTTCATGACAACAAAATGTTTGTATTATGGAAACACTCCATCTCTCTACCACCTTTCCTCTCTCAGGTTCTTGCTATTCAAGTCACTGCCTTACTTCATCCCTCTTCCTTGAGCCACCATGGCGGATGCTCATCCTCCCTAACGCTTCTTTCCTCCTCCACATCTGAAGTGCTTCAGAGCTTCTACTCTGACTAATTTTTTCTTACTTCAGTTCTCTCTCTCCTCTGTCTTTTACCCCAAGCCTTATGAGAACTGCTGTAGCACAGTGGTTGAGTGGTTTGGCTGTGAATCAGCAGCACTCTACTGGTTCGAATCCCACTATTGCCACGAGCTCAGTAGGTGGCCTTGGGTAAGCCACTCTTCCAAGCCTCAGCTGTATTGTGGGGATTATAATAATACCACTAACTTGTTCACTGCTCTGGGTGAGGTACTAATCTGTCTAGAAAAGCAGTATATAAGTTGTTGTTGTTATTCACTTTCCCTAATTTCAGGTCTCTTTTTCATGGGTCATTATCATTACCTGTTCTATACCCTTCCTTCAACCTCTGGCTTGCCTTTAAAATGCCCCCTTACTCAAGGATACTCCATCCCCTTTTGCATCCAGGGCAAACCCCTTGTCCTTATCTTAAAATCTCTGCAACAGCTTTACATCTTAGTGCTCTGCCCTCACTTCTCTTGCCCTTTCAGGAACAGACTAGCCATTTAACTTACAGGGAAAGTTTTGGGTGGACTGCTGCCTTAGAATGTTAGTGCCAATGTGAAAGCAAGCCCTGCAGTAGCCGCTCAGCTTAGCTCAGACCCTTTGGCAAGAACAAAGATCAGCATTAGCTCACTGGTTGCCTTCTCCTGCACTTCTACTTGTTGGTGGGACTGCAAGGGAAGGCAATGGATGAGCAAACACCCATTGGTGGCAGTGAGTTGAATGGCCATTGCACAAGGACTGCTCAGCTAGGCTTGTCTCTGGGCTATTTTAACTTCCTATTCTGTCCACAGATTCATGACTTTTACTTCTCCAACAGCTCTCCCATCCTCAGCTAGGACATATCTCGCTAACCTTACTTCTCCCTTTCCTCTTTTCCATTCCCCCCTCCTTTTTATTGATCTCCACTGTTGAAAACATGTACACTACAATCCTAAATAGAGTTACACCCTTCTAAGCCTGTGGACATAAATGGATTTAGAAAGGAGGAACTCTGTTTAGGATTGCATTCTTAAGCTGTAAGCTCCTCAGGGTAGGGAACTATCTTTCTTTTTTATGCTGCTCTGTAAAATGCTGTAAAATGCTGTAAAATGCTATGTACATTTGATGGCATTATAGAAATAATAAATAATCCCCTTTTCTTCGCCTCTGCCCAACACCAGTGCCAAAATAGCGGAGAGACTTTTTAAAACATTTTCAGCAGTGGCCAATTCCGCCCTCAGTTCCAGCCAGTAGTAAATAGTGCCATTGGCTTCCAAAAGGGTAAGGCTGAAGATTCTTTCTATCCCTGCATCTCACTGTGACACCAATGGTCTTTTCTTTTCATAAAAAAAACAAACTGATGCATTGCAAAAAAAATTTCCACATAGGGAATCTTTTCCCCAATGAAGATGCAAGCATTAGGTGGCAAATTAATTTGCTCCTTCTTGTTGCAGAATCTTCCAGCTGGTTTCGTTCACATCAGCCACCATAATTTATGAACAGTGAGGTGGGAAAAGACCTGAATCAGCTTAATGCACTATAAGTAGGACATTGTCATGGCAACAAGATGCAGAAGGTTTGCTACTATTTATGTATGTGTTTTGTTTTCCTACTGAACCTTGATACAAATAGATTTAGAAACATCTTGTTAGGAACATTATCCTCCCCCTCCCACTTGGTACATCTTTAAATACACACATATGTATGCAACGATGCTTAAATAAGCTTGCAAAAGTTTGCAAACATTGCCGCAAAGATAGCTAATGAATTGCAATTTAATTTGATTGCACAGAAGCAAAAAGATCTGAATTCCAGATTGACGCCTAAATATTGGTGGAGGTCAATTGAACTAATAACATTTTTTTAATGCTGATATGAACATCCTTAATCTAGTCTTGTCAGTCCTTTATTATATAGTATATGCACACACATTATATGATACACACACAAAAAAAGCAAAGTGGAGTTTATGGTTTTCAGAAGGGGAAAATGGTTTATATCATGTAGATCACTGAATAATCAGAACATTTAAAATCACAGAACTATAGATATATAAGTGGGGGGCCTCCAAGGACTTGCAGGGGCATCTCGATGATGATGATGATGATGATGATGACGACGACGACGATGACGACGACAACATTCGATTTATATACCGCCCTTCAGGATGACTTAACACCCACTCAGGGTGGTTTACAAAGTATGTTATTATTATCCCCACAACAAAACACCCTGTGAGGTGGGTGGGGCTGAGAGAGCTCCAGAGAGCCGTGACTAGCCCAAGGTCACCCAGCTGGCTTCAAGTGGAGGAGTGGGGAATCAAACCCGGCTCTCCAGATTAGAGTCCCGCGCTCTTAACCACTAAACTGGCTCTCCCCCCCCCCCCACTTTCCCCTCCCACGCTATTCCCTCTTTTCCTTCCCTGAATCCTCCATAGCCCCTTCCCTTTTCCTGCCTCCTTCTTTCATTTCCACCCACCAAGCAACCTGCTTTTATCTGCTCCCCTATATTCAGCTTTCCCTCCTTCCCACCCCCCAGCAGCCACTACCCAGGAAAATGATGGCTGAGTTGCATAGTGCCAGCCTTCAGGCCAAGCCCAGTTGCCTGGCGGGGAGCACACAAGGTTTGGGGGGGGGCACTCTATTTTCCCCTGTATACTCCTTCCCATACTACTTGTGTTAGAAGAGGAGGACTAATGCTGTCCCTTACTCGGGTTTCAGAGGGGGACAAACCAAAGAGTTAGAAAGATAGAGAGTTCAGGGATCTGTTTACACTTTGCTCTTTAGTGCCCTAGTTCCTTTAATATGGAGAACTAGTAACAAAGCCCGTTGTAGGGAAACAATACAAAGGGTTCTAGAAAGGGCAGGGCAGGCGGGGCAGGCATTCCTGTCTCTGCTCTGCACGTCGTCGCGCAGAAAACGCGAAATATCGTGTTTTCTCGCGCGAGTTTTGCGCGACATCGCTGCCGATCCTGGTGAGGAATGTTAGAGAAGCAGCCTGCCCTTCCTGCAGCCTGGCTGTGGCTTGTCAGGCAGGAGGGTGCTTCGCTGCTGCCGATCCTGGTGGGGAACGGCAGAGAAGTGCGCCTGCCCTTCCTTCCTCTTTGTGACACTTCATCTTCCTCTCTTTGTCATGCTCTCCATCTTTCTTCTACATCTAGCACTACGGATGCAAGACCTCCTGTCTTGCCATCCACTTGCAGCCTTAGACTAGATACTAGATAGGGATCTTTCTCTCACTTTTCCTGTCATGTATGGAGTTCATGCAATAAAGAACTCTTATTTCTTTTCTAAAGCTTAAACATGCTCTGAGCATAAGTTTGTTTCTCTCTCCGATGCACACTCAGCATGGTGTGCATGGTATGGCTCTCTTGAGGTGGCAATCCTCCCTCTTTCCCAAACTCTCTGACCCTTTGATCTTTCTGCATGAGGAGGACAATATCAGTTATCTTAAAGGCCTCTTGTCAGGCTTACTGCGATTATAAACATAACATGCTTTCATCATCCATGGAGACCTGAAGACTCAAGGGCACTTCCATTGTCCGAAGAGGAAGCAGCAATTTCTACTGGTTTCCCCCTCCCACAACAGACCCCTCCCCTTGCCCAATATGCTGGTCCAAGTACGTTATGTCTCTCAGCCCCACCCACCTCACAGGGTGATTGTTATGAAGATAATAATAACACACTTTGCAAACTGCTCAGAGTGGACGCTAAGTTGTCCTGAAGCATGGTATATAAATCAAATGTTGTTGTTGTTGTTGTTGTTGTTGTCATTTATTCCCCAGGGACAGCCTCAAGCTTGATGGAGAAACATATTCTGAAGTTCAGTACTTCCCAGCTGTGTATGGCATCAATTTGGATTGGGGCCATGATGTGCAGAGAGAGGGGTTGTGTTGACCTTACCTCTTTGCCATTTTTCCTACCCGAAAGGGCACAGGGGGTTGCTATTTGCCCTGTTATGAAAATATAACATGTAGCTCAATAGGACACAGGCAGGGCAAATAGTATACCTGTGAGGCCATTTTAGGTCAGGACAGTCACTTCTCTTTACACACCAAACTTCATGTGCAAATGAACCCCCCTCAATCATGCTTGGAAAGTCCAGAACTTCAGCACTTGCTTCCCTTTCCACCAAACCTGAGGATGTCCCTCGGGAAAATGTAATGTGTAGTTAGGACCCTAAGGGCCCACTGACTCCCAGGAACAAAATTTTGGGGAATTCAGTGTGCTCAGTGTGAGAAGGAAACAAGAAAGTCCTACTTTGTGAGTTCTGCTCTCTGAGCAGATCCAATTGGAAATAAGCCAAGATTTTATTAATCGTTAATAGAATTAAATAACTGTAACCATATTAAACAACGCATGTACAGATTTAGTTGTTCTGCACTGATGATCTCCTTGCCTTCCGAAATTCCCTTAGTCCTCCTCACCACAGCTTTTCTGCCTACGGCCAGGGCCTGATTCTAACTTTTTTGCTTTGGCTTTGACCTGTGGTTGTTCACATAGCTGTTTGGGAAGGGCCATGTTCTCACAAACAATGCCTTTGTATGAGAAGAGTCCTCCTGAAGCCCTTATGTAGGGCTACAACAAATTTGAACTAATTAGTAAAGTTGCCAACCTCCCAGTGGGCCTGGAGTTCTCCCATAATTACAACTGACCTCCAGACTACCAGTGAAATTCTAAGAGTTACTCCAGCCTAAGTCAATTGAAGTCAATTGACTTAGGCTAGAGTAACTCTGTTTAGGATTGTACTGTAAAGAGATCAGTTCCCCTGGAGAAAGTGGCAGCTCAGAGGGTGGACTCTATCATCACATCCCTGCTGATCTCCCTTCTCAAGCTCCATCCCCAAATCTTTAGGAATCTCCTCCCCTAGAAATTAGACAGTATAGGACTTGGGCTGCCACTCTATTGCAACCACTTGAATTTCACACATTCTGATAGTTTGGGATTAATTCTCCTGGAGCCACAAGGGAAAAGTCAGGTCTCAGAGCAATTTGTGTTGTGAGTGGTACCCACTAGTTTGATGTGTCAGGCACATTGTGTGCCCCATCTGTGCGCCCCATTTGGCAATGGCTTACTATGTGCCACTATGATGGAGAAAAGAACGAAGAGCATAAAAGGCACAGAATGCAAGCAAAACATTTTTCTGATCAACACGTAATTAACCTGTACAGAACACTGGCAGAGTGTCATTGAAGCAAATTGTTAGCATATGAACGAGAAATGCTGTTTCGGTGAAGGGGGGAAATTGTAAGGCTTTCAGCAAACCACAGTCAGTGGCTGTAAAACGTTTGAGCGCTGACTCTAGCTTTTGGAATGCAGAAACAAGTTGTCAAACCACACAAATTAGACTGATGATGCTGTTCTGCACCATCTGAGCATCCTTTCACTTGTTTTATAGTAGCGACAAATATTCATTGCCAAATGAATGAAAAACTAACCCAAAACATCCTAGCAGTTCATACACTGACCCTCTTTTTCCCTCCTGCCCTCCTTCTTTTTGTCCCCTCCCTCTTCCCCATTCCCCACCACTACATTTACTTTACTGACAGCCTCATATACTTTCTAGGCCTATGGCAGTGGCAAACAAGGCAGAATGCAACCTGCCAGGAAGTGAAGAAAATTCCCTCCCCGTAGCTCCCTTGGCATATCAGAGCCAAGCTACAAGTGATGCCTGACAGGAGTTGGACACGTGTCAGGTTTCTGAAAGTTTAGATGGGAAATGTAGGCATCCTTTCTTACTACTTCTGACAGCTCAGGAAGCTTCCCGCTCCTGCTTTGTCCACGCTGTCTGCAGCCCGCCCGGCCTTTGTGGGCTCTTCCTGCCCCTGCTTCATCATCCAGAAGAAGCCTCTGCAGCTCCCCTCCCGTGGGATCAGGTCCGCCTGCCTCTCTCCGCTGGTGCCAGGCTCTCCGGAAGCCCCTCAGCAGGTGAAGCAGGGGCGGGGTGTGCAAGGTGCGGGAAGCTTCCTAAGCAGGAGGGGAGCCCTGAACCTGATTCAACGCCAGCGGCAATGCACCCCTTCTGGCCTCTGAGGTTCCCCTCCTGCTCTGTCTCGGACTGGAGAGCTGCGCAAGATCCTGCAGGAGACGGGGCTGCTCAGGAAGCTTCCCATGCCTCGCACGCCCTGCACCTGCTTCACCTGCCAAGGGGCTTCCGGAGAGCCAGGCACCGGCAGAGAGAGGCAGGCAGACCTGATCCCACAGGAGGGGAGCCGCAGAGGCTTCCTCTGGATGATGAAGCAGGGGCAGGAAGAGCCCACAAAGGCTAGGCGGACTGTGGCCGGCACACGTGAAGCAGGAGCAGGAAGCTTCCTGAGTTGTCAGAAGTAGTAAGAAAGGATGCCTACATTTCCCATTTAAACGTTTGGAAACCTGACACGTGTCCAACTCCCGCCATGTGTTACTTATAGCCTGGCTCTCAGATACTGTTTCTGATATGCTTTGGCATACTCTAGGGACGTAATCTGTAAGATGTCAGCACCCTGAGGGCTACATTCACCTGGATGCACTGAGGGGAACAGAAATAGTGTCTGATGCACTCATGGATGTGGGGATGTCACAGAGCAGGGGGTCTTGTGGGGGCCTGTCCAATAAAGGCATCCCCTCCTGGAAGCCCTCTATCCCCACAAACACACCCCTCTCCCTTCTGCCCCCTTCAGCCTTGGATAGGGTGTCCAGTTCTCTGTACTCTCCCAGCAGGAGGTGGGGGGACCCACGACTTGTTTCCTCTTATGTGCACTTTGCACGTGTGTGCTTCCAGCAAGATATGATGATGTTGCTTCCGGGAAGTGATATCATCGTACCAACCATAGGTATGCTCCTGCACTTTGCGTGGGGCCAACTCTGGGTTGTTTGGGGCCAAAACTGGCCACAGCGAAGTACGTGAGTATGCCCATGGCTAGTGTAATGACAACACTTTGGGAAGTGATGTTGTTGCATCCTGCCAGAAGCTCACCAAGTGCAGACTGGAGGAATGAAACAGCGACACCACCGCAGCTGAGTTCTATGAGCTCCCTGCTGTGACCTTCTTGGTTCCTTGGGACCTGAGAATTCAAGCCCCCAAGTCCCCCCCAGAGAGGGGAGGCAGGCTGGAACAAGGTGAAGAGCTCAAGGGGTCTGGCAAACCCTCTCAGCACCGGTTCCGATAGCAAGGACCAACTGAAGGGTCTAAGGCCATAAAGCTGCGGAAAACCGAAAGTCCAGCAAGATTAAAGCATTTTTACAGCTAATACAAGCAGATTCCGAACAGGACAGATAAACCTCAAGACAGCACATAAGGTTTATGACCCCTTCTACCAAGTAAGCAGATTGTTTTTATGGCTTTATGAGGGCTTCCCAGCTTATGTGTGAAGTGGCTGTTGGATTGAAGCTGGGAGGAGGAGGGGGAGATGGAGAGAGTGTAAAGAGATCCTCCCAGCAGACGGCTGGAAAGCAATAAATTTTCAAACATAATTAACAAAACAAAGCTTTTTACCACTGTGATGAGAGACTAGCCATAACTGAAATGAAGGGAAGAAGTTGTACTTACCAAATTACAAGAAGCCTCCAAGCTAATGACTGAAATATCAAATAAAGCAGATGGGATATTTGGAGCGGAAGTGGACAAAAACAAGATAAAAAATGACAAAACGGAGCAAATTTCTAAGGAGACAGATCCGTTTGAAAGAAAAATAGAACGAAGTGAGACAAATTTACAAAATGCGGGAAATCTACTGAGTCTACAAAATGGACGGTTGTACCAGTATGTCATCTTCAAGATACAAGGCAGTACAAAGAAAAGAGCAAAACCACGAACCAGACCTGCAAAGAGAGAATCCAGCATTTTACTACTGAATGGAGGGTCTCCCAAACAGAGAATTAAACAGAGAAGTAATAACATTCTTCTTGACCCTCCCCTGAACTGGATGGAAGATAAGAAAATCCACCTTCGGTGGCGCAGATAGAATAAAGACTGGATGTATCATTTTACAGGAAGAAGGAAGAAAAAATAGAGAAGGGGCAACATTCTTGCTGACCCTCCCTTGAACTGGATGGAAGATAAGAAAACTCACCTTCGGCGGCCCAGATGGAATAAAGATTGGATATACCATTTTACAGGAAGAAAGAAGGAAAAATAAGGACAAATTCCAGAATGAGTAACTAATAATCCAGACCTAACACCTTGTCCCTGTGACGTCTTTCTTTCCTTCTCTCTTCTTTTCTTTTTTTGTGTGTGCGTGTTTGTATAACACTATATATTTTATATGTGCTTTGAAGGAATAAGAGGGGGGGCTGAGGGAGTTAAAGAGTTTTCTTTTTTGCTATTATTACTGCTCTCTCCCCCCCCCCTTTCTTCTCCCTTTTACTTTGAAGGAAAGAATAGAAAGAGAAATATGCATTATGATTTAGATTCTTTCTATATGTCAAATGATATGCAATATAGATCTAATGAAAGCTCTAGAGGCTCTGTATTATGATAGATTTTGAATGTTTACTGCCAAAGAGATGATGGTGATGTGATGGCTGGGCCCTTGAAGCCTTCTACCTGTTCTTGATTTTAGTCTTTCTTTCTAGAATATAAATGAGTGGTTAAGCTAAGTAACTGACTGCTGACAGCCCGGAAAACCCACAACAACCATAACTGACTGCTCTATAGCTCTGGTTGGACTTTTCTTTTCTTGAATTAAATAGTGATGTGGCTTCTCCACCTCCACTATTATGAAAATCTAAGTATACAAGTTTGGAAGATTTGGCCAGAACAGAAGCAAGAAAGAGGAAAACTAGCATTAAAAGGCTTCCTTCTTATATAGATGTTATACCAGGGCTCCTTTCGAGGGGGAACGCGCAGGAATGCAGTTCCGGCAGTTCCCCAAAGAGGTCACATGTCAGGTGGCCCTGCCCACCTGACTCTTGGCCATTTTGGGCCCGTTTCATCCTGGATTGGGGCAGAAACGCTACGGATCAGGCCTCTGATGGGTGGTGGATCACTCTCCTGTTCAGCAGTGTCCCAATCATGACCATTTTGGGCCCCTTTTCATCCATTTTCAGCCCTTTTTTGCCATTTTGGGCCCAATTTCGGCCCTGAGTGGCCAGGATTAGGTCCAAAACAGCCAGGATAGGTGATGCCAGGGGGTGTGGCATATGCAAATCAGTTATGCTAATGACACATTTCTGGTGATGTCAAGGGGCATGGCATATGCTAATGAGTTATGCTAATGAGTTATGCTAACGAGTTCCTCCAGCTCTTTTTCTACGAAATGACCCCTGTGTTATACTATTCCTTGGTTGTTATTTTATGTCCTATTATTCTCACTCTCTGCTCTTAGAACGACTGATCTATAATATACACAACCTATCTCTCTTTTCTTTTCTTTTTTAATGTGAAATTGTGTTTTAGCTTTGTAGCTTATGTAGACACTCCAGCCTTATTAACGTGAAAATACAAGTAAATAGCTCTGGCTGGACTTCTCCTTTTTTGAATCAAATACTGATCTGCCCCCCCCCTACATCTACCACAATGAAAACTTAAGTACACAAGTTTGGAGAGTGTGGCCAGAACAGAGACAAGAAAGAGGAAAATTAGCACAAAAATACTTCCTTCTTATATAGATGTATACCATTGTTTGATTGATTGATATATACTCTGCTATTTTCACTTTCTGCTCTTAGAATGACTCATCTATAATATATATAAAGGAAAAGAATGTTATAAATGATATAAGGAATAGGATAAGTGGATTAAAAAGCATGATAAATAATATCTATAGAAACAAAAGGGAAATTTGAAGGTATATGGGGCGTTAACTATATATTTAGTGGCTTTTTATATTTGGACTGATGTATATCTGTCTTGTGCTGAACCTGCCAAAGATTGATTTCTTGTTGTAACCCCTTCCCATTACTATAAAAACCCAATAAAATTGATATATATATATATAAAAAAAGAAGCTCACCAAGTGCACATTTTCCCGCATTGGCTGCCAGTGGTGAGCAATTGCAGGGGATTTGCCACCTCCTGCTGATTGTCAGCGATCAGTGGGCATCAGGGCAAACCTCCAGGAAATTGTCTGCCACCAGCAAGCAATTGGGAAGCCTAGCTTTGGAGCAGACAAAGGCTTTATAATGGTTGCCACTACTCTGGTTTGGGAGTTCAGATGAGGAGGGCCCAGAGTAGCCCCCTCTTCCACCCTTCCAAGCAGCACCCTTCTATTGAGGGGGAGGTTGTGAGATGACAGGTAGAGCTAGATACTGAGAACCCAGGCAAAGTAAAACAAATAGTTTTATTTACAAGATGGGCACGCACCAAACAAGTGTGTGGAGGGAACACTTAGGAGCAACAGATTTAACAGCAGGTTTTTCTCAACAAGTAGGGCAAAATAAACACATAAAGGAGCCAGCAAGAAAACAATAAAGTTTCCTAACATTGCTAACTGACTGCTTTCCTATAATACCTGGCCCTCCTGGGTCCAATCCATCCTCCTTGTGTGAGGGATCCTCTACCACCTGTAGAACAGCAGGATTTGAGTCCAGTGGCACCTCAGAGACCAACAAGATTTTCAGAGTGTAAGCTTTCAAGAGCCAGAAAGCTTACATTCTGAAAATCTTGTTGGTCTCTGAGGTGCTGCTGGACTCCAATCCTGCTGTCCTATTGCAGACCAACACAGCTACCCACCTAACTTTCCTGCTGGTAGCCAGGGCCGGCTCTTCTGTAGAGGCAAGGCCAGCGGCTCCCTCAGGCTCTTCTTTCCGAAGGAGGCACTGTGTGCCGACCCTGGCCCCACCCCCGACAACACCTCAGCCCAACCCAGCACCAGCGCAGCAGCGAGCGGTGGGCCCATGGGCCGCGTGGCACAAAAGCAACCAGGCTGTGCCTGTTGCTTCGTGCTGTGCTTTTGCACCCCCCAGCACTCCCCGGGCGGCACCAGCACGGCAGCGCCATGGCTGCCAATCCCCTCCCTGGCCCTCCACGTGGTGTCTGTGTACACACTGAAGCCCCACCCTGCTGCGCTCTCATTGGCACACAGGAGGCCATGTGTCCTGGTGCGTGCGTGGCAGAGGCTCTAGGGTGCAGCCGCAGCCCTGCTCCATGCAGAAGCACGTGCTGGCCTCTTGTGCTGAGCAGCAGTACGAGGCACCGAAGTCGGGCAGGGAAAGGCTGCAGGTGAATTGGAGCTGCAAGAGACGTGACGTGCCCTCATTGTGGGGCCTGGCGTGGGGATCAGGTACAGCACAGCGTGAGTGTATTTGGAAAGCTTATTATATGTCTGTTTTGCAGCCCAGGGTTGAACTAGCAGAATGATTCTGCTCCTGATGTAATAAACAGCTTGTAAAGCATTTCTGGAAACTCCCATTCACATTCAGTGTACAGGTAGAACAATGCAAGATGTATGGGATTTCCATCCTTCGTATTTTCCCTTGCATTCCCGCTGTACAAAAGGATGAATGTGCTAAAAAACAAATTTCAGCCGTGTAGAATGCCACCTTAATGTCAACCTGGATAGAAGCTCTCTTGGTGATTCACAGCAAAAGAAAAATCCGGGCAAAGTAAATTTCCAAGAATAGTTTTATGAAAACACACACAGGTTGCTGACATCCTCCTCCTCCTAATCTCCTGACATACCCATTTTCATCCTGCCAGGGGAAAAAAAGGCATGCAATTGAAAGGGGTGTTTGTGTTTAATACAGGGTTTCCATGTCTGTGTTGTGTTTGGGCAACCTTCTCTATTTATAGTGTTTAAGTCGTGGTGGGTGACAAGATGCTGCTCCCCCAGTCTGCATAAAGGAGAGACAGGCAGACCTTTAAAAACCGGGACTTTCCTAAAGCTTTGGTTGCCAACAGCCAGGAGGAAGTAGCAGAGTATAAATTAGTGCTGTCCCTGCCAAAACATTCTGTTCCTTGTGCCATTTATGCTTCTGCAAATTCCTGCCACTGTCCAAGAGATCAAAGTGCTTGGACAGACCACTGTCAGTTCATATTCAACCTTTCTCACTTGGCCTCACCTTCCTCACAGGGTTGTTGTTGGGAGGATAAAAATGTAAAATGAGGAAGAGAGAACCTTGCATGCCATTCTGAGCTCCTTGGAGGAAGAACACGGTGGCATGGTGCTAAGAGCCAGGCCTAAGCGATCCAAACGTTTTGGACTGTCCATCAGCCTTGGGGGATGTTGCATAGCCCTGCTCCCTTCTGGGCTTGATGAGAGTTCAAAGGCCCCGGACAGCCTCTGACCCATCCTTGGAGTCCCTGATCAGGGCTACTGAGAGGAGGAGACTAGAGGGACAAAATTCTGGGGGTGTCGATTGCTCTGGGGATCCATGGAGATAAGCAGGTTATGCAATTTGTTGTCCTATGATCTTTAATGCATGCTTCTCTGAAAAAGTAGTTTGAAATACAGTGCTTTGAAAAGTATGAGTATATAAAATACTGAGATATATAGTGAGATATTCAGTTCTCTAGGGAGCTATGGCTGATAGAAATAATACCAGAATTTGAGACAGAAGTTAGAAAAAAGAGAACGAAACGGCAGTTTGGGTATGAGGCCCTAGACGAGGCACCACAGGATCCAAAGGAGAAATTTAAAGTAGATTTCTATTATGCTGTCTTAGACATGGCCATATAGTCTGTTGAAGAAAGATTCTAACAGCTACAAGAATTTAATTCCCTATTTGGCTTCCTGTATGATATATACAGTATCAACCAGTGCTTTTTTTCTAAAAAAATGTTTAGGGGTACTCTCAGTTTGACTCAAGAAAATCACCATTTTATTTTTACTTTCTCCCATTAGATTCACAAAATGTTTAGAGGTATGCCTCCCGCTGTGTACCCCCAGAAAAAAAGCACTGGTATCAACCAAAAAACTACTGAAGATGTACTTAAGGCCTGCAAGAATTTGGAAACATCATTGATGCACAATTGAAACAAAGATATTGATGCTGACAACCTGTGTGATGAACTTGGAGCAGTAGCCCGAAGACTTCCAGGGTATATGACACCAAATGAAGTACTTCTCTTCCTACTGAAACAACAAACCCTGAATAGCTTTCCTAATGTTTCTATTGCTCTGAGGATCCTTCTTACACTTCCAGTGTCAGTGGCAAGTGGTGAACGCAGTTTCTCAAAACTCAAACTTTACAAAGACATACCTGCGCTCCACAATGCTGCAAGAGAGACTAATTGGTTTGGCAACTATCTCAATTGAACACACTGAAGCATCAGCACTTGACCTGAAGGAATTGGTGAGAACATTTGCAAGAGAAAAGTTACACAAAGTAAGATTTTGACGTGACTAAAATGAAAACATGCAAGAGACATAATTTTGACATCACAGTTCACAGGTTTATTTAAAGTTATTTGTGATTTGTTTTCTGTTTCCTGTTTGAGAAAGAAAAACAAAGATTGTTGTTATTTATTCTCACACTTATTTAAAAAATAAAATTTAAATTAAGAAATAAAAATTAAATTAAAAATGTAAAAAGTTTCAAATTTTGTGATTTTCATTTTTCCTACATTTCTTCTGTTTTTTTAAATTGGTTAGCAGGAACGGAGGCGCAAGTAGGTATCTCGCCTCAGGTGCCAGAAACCCTGGCACCAGCCCTGCTGGTAGCCACCTCTCAGTACCATACAACTCCTGAGAGAAGAACAACTTTCCCCTTCAAGTGGGCCTTATATTAGTTCTCCCATGGCCCAGCCTCCTTGGGGCAGATTGGCTTTCCCTTTCCCTCCATTTTTTCTTAGTCCAAACGTTAAAGTGGGAGAAGATCTTGGGAAATGTAGGCCTCCAAAGGAATTGACATTCAGGCCTTTGGGATATTTACTCTAGGCCTCAGGCTTCCTTGAGGCCTACAGGCCCAGTTAGGGTTGTCAGGTCCCCTTAGCCTCCCAGCAGGGGTTGGTATTGGGACCTGTCGCTCATCCGTTGATACTCCTTGCGTGTGTGTGAAGCATGCATGCACTCCCACTGGGTGACTGGCAGCCCTAGCCAGGATCATGATGGGGGGAGGGGGGAGATTTATTTATACCCTGATGTTCTCTCCACTGGGGACCCAGAGTAGTTTACAGTGTTCCCTTCTCCTGCATTTCATTCTCACAACAACTTCGTGACATAGGCTTCACAGTTGCCTGCCAGTGGCAGGCAATCTCCTGGGGATTTGTTCTGTTGCCTGCCAATCAGTGGCAATCAGTGAGAGGTGGCAAGCCCCCTGGAATTGCCCACCACTGGCAGGCAACCCAGGAAAGCATGCACTGAGTGCACTCCTGGTGGGGCGCAATGCCATCACTTCCTGAAATGACATCATTGCATCGGCTTTACTGGGGCCAATTTTGGCCCCAAACAGGCTGAATTTGCCCCACGCAATGCACGGGAGCACACCCATTGTCAGTATGATGACATCATTTCCTATAAGGGACGTCATTGTACAAGTGCTGGCAGCGTGCACACAAAAACAGCAACCAACAAAGCACGAGGTAAGATGAAGTCTGGAATAATACTGGAACCTGGGGTGGGGGGGGGGGTAGACTAGGGTTGCCAGCTCCAAGTTGGGAAATTCCTGGAGATCTGGGGGGTGAAACATGGAGAAAGTGGGGTTTGGAGAGGGAAAGGACCTTGGCATGGCATAATTCCATAGAGCCCACCCCCAAAAGTAGCCATTTTCTCCAGGTGAACTGATCTCTGGAGACCAGTTGTAATTCTGGGAGATCTCCAGCCACTACCTGGAGGCTGGCAACCCTAGGGTAGACTAATTTTTCTTTTAAGAATTGTGCGTGCCCACAGCATGTATGTGTGCTCCCAGCTGCTGCAATGTCATCACTACAAGACATGACATCATCACGATCACCTGATTCCAAGCCCCTGGAATGGCTGGCCACTTGAGCAGCCGCGCACAGCCGCAGGAGCACCAAGGCTGGTTTTGCTGCTCCACACAGCCCCACGCAACTCCAGGAATGTTTGAGATGTCTGGCTGCTCTGGGCAGCCCATGCAACCACATTAGGCCACCTGGGCTGGTGGCAGTGCAGCACAACCACAGAAGGATGGGAGGCCAGGCTAGGTAACAAGGGAGGTGTCGGGCCAGGTGTCTGGTATTTTGAAAATGTTTTCCCCGGACAACCCCCCAAAATACTGGACTGTCTGGGTGAAAACCAGACACCTGTCAACGCTATCCTCAGCTAATCGGTGGGAGGAAGCAGGCTAGTCAAATGCGGGGGGTGTGTGTGTGCAGAACTATTGTCTCCGACCGATGATGTCACTTCAGTGCATCGTGGAAGCAATGGCATTACTATGTTTTGGCCAAGTGCTAAAAAGTCAGTCCTGGCATGATACTGTCAAATTCTGGGCCCTGCCAGGGATAGCGGCTGTGCAAGGATGGCAGCTGATAAGTTCCCACCCACTTCTCACTTGTTGATGGATGGACCTGGCAACCCTGTGTAAGCAGGGCTTTTTTCCAGATGGTGCTCACCAGTGCCAGCACCTGTTTTCATAGTACACACAATGGGTCTGGGGTCCCTAGAACTTACTCATGACTGTTAAACTAGACTCAAACTATGTACTCTATCATGTGTGAGTTTCTGATCATGAGTCTGAGGAACTTGTCAACTTCCATAACAACTCTGACAGCATACTCTTGCTGCCTATCCTCTTCCCGATTTAACTAGCTGTGGTCAAGCCAGAAACTAGACCAGAGTTAAGAAAGGGAATGCATTCCTTGTACCAGAGTCCGCACAGAGTCGAAACTGAATAATCTTAAAATGAAATGTTGCCATCTAGTGGTAAGATATATAAAAGATATATGGAATGGTGGAGACACAAAGAGTTTGGTAAGCCATTGCACCTGCCTCAGACTTCTTAGTTTGATTTATTTTAAGTTTGCCCCTGTTATGTTCTCTTTTCCACCAGATGTGAAAGGGAATATAACTGCTATTTTTAAGGCCACCCAAACAACATGTAGAGAGGGAAAAGCAGGTGCAAAGCCACTAGAAAGAGATCAAGAGCTCAGGCCTTCTGCAGTAATTACTGCTATTAGTGCAATCCGTATACATTTTATTTGTTTGCTTCTTTTTGTATATGCCACTCTTGAACCAACAGGCTCCCGGAGGGGCAAACAGTGATCTAAAAATCAGACCGTAATTCCAAAGGGTAGCTGCATTAAGTCTGTTGCAGTAAAGTTCAACAGAAGTCCACTGGCCACTTGTTTAATTTATATCATTAAAACAGGCTCAAACCATTATACAATATTCAGAACCATTTCAAGTAACATCATTATCAGCTATCATAAGAGCCAGTGAAACAAGATCAAACTATACAAACACCCAGGTAGAGAACCCCCACTCCTGACACAGGCGTAAAAGCAATGAAATGACTGTGAATAAAAAAAACGACTGGAGTTGTCAGGAACTCAGGAAATAGGCAGTCCATTAGGTTCCTGAGCAGCCTGTATAGCCCAGTTTGGCCTAAGAAGGACTAGGAAGCTGAGCAGAGTTGGCCTAGGATGCGAGACCACCAAGGAAGACTGGGGTTGCTATGCGAAGGAAGGAAATGGCAAACTTTCTCTGCTCATCTCTTGCCCTGAACACCTTGTGGCTGGGGTCGCCATGAATCGACAGCACATCCTCTCTCTCTCTCTCTCTCTCTCTCTCTCTCTCAGTTCCCTGGCCCTAGACAACTTAGTGCTTTACTAATAATAACCAGCACTTTGCACTGGACTCAGAAGGACAGGTAGCCGATGTCAATATCAGAGAGATGTGATCCTGGTAATCTGTATCTGTCAACAGTCTAGCAGCTGCTTTTTAAATCAATTGAAACTTCTGAACAGTTTGTCAAAGGTAGCCCTATGTGGAATATACAGAAATAGTCCAGTCTAGATGTGATCAAACCATCGATAACCATCTCTAGGATACTTAGTGCATACTATGGAGTTCTACAGAGTAACATAAGGAGAAAAAAATGGACTTTGAACTCCCCCCCCCCCCCGCCACCAAAGCTTGCAATTTTAGCATAGGGTAGAAGGGAGACAGAACAGATAGGAGAAGGTAGGGAGAGACTTGAACTATCAAGGGTTGAATGTGAGCCAATGCACTTAGGGATAGCTTAGACATTTACTTAGCTAGCTGCAGGGGTCATTTAGTAGAAAAAGAACTGGAGGAACTCATTAGCATAACTCATTAGCATATGCTACACCCCTTGACAACACCGGAAGTGTGTCATTAGCATAACTGATTTGCATATGCCACACTCCCCTGACATCACCTGTCCTGGCTGTTTTGGACTCAATCCTGGCCATTCAGGGCTGAAATTGGGCCCAAAATGGCAAAAGGGGGCTGCAAATGGCCAAAAAGGGGCCCGAAATGGTCAAGATCAGGCTGCTGCTGAGTGGGAGAGTGATCCACCACCTGTCAGAGGCCTGATCCAGGCCATTTCGGGCCCAATCCAGGCTGAAACAGGCTCAAAATAGCCTAGAGTCAGGTGGGCGGGGCCACCTGACACATGACCTCTTGGGAGAACTGCCGGAACTGTGTTCCTGCACGTTCCCCCTCAAAATGAGCCCTGGCTAGCTGGATCTTTTGCATGTTGGAGGTGAGGTTGTGGGCTGAGCCCTTTCTACATGACCCCAAAGAGAAGTTTGATGTGGAAGCTCAAAGGGAGAAGAGGCCCAGTTCACAAAAGCATCACATGTTTTGAGCTCTCCTCCATAATGGCCTCCGGATGGAGAAGGCTGCATGATAGGAACATGGCGGATAGGTGTTTGCCACCCAGGGCGGCCCAAGGGTCTTTACTGGCTTACTCTACTGACCCTGCTCTCACAATAAACTCTCTCTCTCTCTTTGTCTCACACACACACACACACACACTTGTGTCTTCTTGTAAGCTGAGCAGCAGAACGTGAAATGACCAAGAGTTAACTGAGAGACCATTGTCTCTTTTTTCTTGGGCTGCTCCTGACAGCTATGCTTTCCTTCAGAAGACCTGTTGTCGCTGCGTCTGTCAATCCAACATAGTAGCAACAGGACTAGATGAAGGGTTTCCCTCACATTTTCTCACCCCCACCCCACTATTGGAGGTGGCTTTTTTGAGTTATTTTAAACTGGTAATTGACATACCAATATACCATTATATTGATATGCCCATTGCAGATTTTTTTAAAAAGTGTGTGTTTGGGGGTGGGGGTGGGGAGGAGGATGGCTACTGTGGGGACAGGGCAGGGAAAATAGCCACTGTGTGGCTGGGACCAGGAAAACCAGGCCCTCTCACCCACATGGCATCCAAAACATCACAGCAAAAGAGGTTTGAGAAAGACTGCAGAAAAATTGAGGAAATCCCAGGGAGTGCCCAGAAGCACCACAGTGCAGTGTGGAAGGGCGGAAATCCCACTTCCCAAATGCACTGAACCCAGGGCAAAACAACAGTGTTAATGCCTCTCCCTTCTTTATTCTCCCCCTCTACATTATTTATTTCTTTATTTGATTTGATTTCTGTTCCACTCTGCGAGTTGAAATCAGCAAGAGTTCCATTGCTTCTGTTGGAATGCAGGAATCTCACCCAGCGGAGTGTCTGCTAAGCGGCTTCTGTGCATTCCCTTCAATGGCATAGGCAGCAGCTCTGGTTCCAAGGTGTTATTTATATATCTGAGGCATGACATCTCCCACCTCCCCTGGAATTTTCAGCAGCTACCTAGTTTGCCTCTGTAGTCAGGCTGGCACCAGCACCTGTTGCTCCACCTGCAAAAGGCTGAGCCAGCGCGATGAAGGCACAGGCCTCATCCGTGGGGTTAAACCACAGTCTTTACTAGAGGTTCTGATAAACCTCTTATCTAGATCTGGGCAGGATCCAGTGATGCGCGAGCGGAAGAGAAAAATACTTAGCTCGGATCTGCTTGGGTAAGCAGTGACACAAGGGCTGCAGCCAGTATGCGCACGTGGAGCAATGGAATGTACAACAGACGGTTTTATTTAATTTGCTTTTGAAAGTGTATCAGAAGACATGCCTCGTGCTGTCGCTTGCCCACATGGAAAAGATAGTAGGGATGCAATCGCTTTCACTCAGTGCAGGCAAACAGCGAAGAATAAGTCTAGTGCTTCCACAAGGATTGTTGCACATGCAAAAATCTTCCATGGGATGTGAGACCCAACCCACCCACCCCCAAACCCCGCATGGAAATTAAAAATGTCTTTTTCATTGAATGTTAGCAGCATGCTAACTACTAAGTTAGAGTGTTAAGCGAACTCTCCCTCAAGAGTTCACCATTTGACAAGGCTCAGTCCTCTGACTGCAAGAGAAGATCAGAAGTATATTTATTTATTCCAAGTCCCATGAAAATCTTTGTTTATCCAAGTCTATAATAACACTGTGCTAATTTTTAAAAAATTATAATGAACAAATGAGAATACTTTACATTCCTATTCTATCAAAGATGGATTTAAGAATGAATTAAGTCTAACACTGTAATCCTAAGCGGAGTTAATCCATTGATTTCAATGGGTTTAGACTGGAGTAACTCGGCTTAGGATTGCACTGTAAGTCTCTTACCAGGAACCTGTAGGAAAAGGCACCATCACTGAATCCAGATCTGAGAAGTTCATACATCATAAAGCACTGGCTGCTTATAGAGTGTGTGTGTGAGAAAAGCCATCTTTCTTTCAAATTGTCTCTTTCATGATGCTCTTCTGAGCATACAATAGAAACTAAAGTATTCATGTAGATGCTAAAAGCCAGATGCCAATTGCAGTGTTCTCTTTCCTGAGATTTCTTCTGGCAGACTACCATCTATTTGTAAGATGTTTTCAGAACTTGTTGGTGCTTGCTGAATAAACTACTTTAGGATGCTAGCCATGCATCAGAACAAAGGAGATGAAAAAATGCCTGTTTAAAGTTATTAAAGAAAGTAATAATAAGCACATTCAGTAAGTCATTACTAACTCAGGCTAACATGCTGATATATGAGGCCTATAAAAATACAAACATTCTACATGACTTGCATTAAATTCCATAATACCCATACATGAACCCTAAGAACACTTCCTGATTTTTGATGTCCTCTTCCACTACAGATTCAAGTCCCATTCCAGAATACATAACTCCCCTGTCAAAAATCATGGGTGTATCTCAGCAAGTAGGTAACCATCAGCAGAAGGTTGTGCTCCACTTTCCAGGGAGTGTCACACTTCTAAGCAGAGAAGTAAATCGTGACTAGCCCTTCAGCAGCTGAAACTGATGCATATGATCAGGTTGCCGGTCACTTTGGTGTTTTGCTACACATTTCTTCCATGTGTTTCCCAAAGCAGCTTGCCTGAACACGATGCACACACCTTGGCTCAATGTATGCTTATTTCACAGTGACTCTCACAGAATTGAATGAGTCAGGCACAGATAAGTGTGCATAGGACTGTAGCCTTAATTAACCTGGGCAAGGACCAGAATTACCTTAGTACACAGAATTATATGGAATATATAAAGCTACCTTTCACCGAATCAGACTACTGGTCCTTCTAGATCAGTATTGTCTCACAGCAGCAGTGTTCAAGGGTCTCCAACAGTGGAAGGTCTTTCCCAACTCCAGCCACCTGACTTTCTTGAATCATGGGACCCTTACACGCCAAGCATGTGCCCTGCTGCAGAACTGTGTGTGTCAGGGCTGTGTGTGGGGATAATAATGACATACTTTGTAAACTGCTCTGAGTGGTGTTAAGTCATCCTGAAGGGGGGTATATAAATGGAATGTTACCATTATTTAAAGAGCCAGTTTGGTGTAGTGGTTAAGAGCATAGGACTCTAATCTGGAGAACTGGGTTTGATTCCCCACTCCTCCACTGGAAGCCAGCTGGGTAACCTTGGATCAGTCACAGCTCTTCCAGAGCTCTCTCAGCCCCACCCACCTCACAGGGTGTTTTGTTGTGGGGATAATAATAGTATAATTTGTAAACTGTGCTGAGTGGATGTTAAGTCATCCTGAACGGCGGTATATAAATCGAATATCATTATTATTAAACTGTTTTTAGAAAAATGTTATCTGAGTGTTTTTAAAAACATTTTATTTTATTTTGAACAAAAAAGCCCCTTTTTGTTGCAGATTCCTGAGGCTTCTTATGCCCAAGAAAATGCCTCATAATGTTTTGTCACAGTAAAAATGTAATTCTTTCCTCCAAGGAGAGAGTGTAATTTGAGTCAAAGTGGTGCATGGAATGTGGCTGTGCAAATCCAGGATCTCCCACTTCAACTGTGCCTGTGACATTACTGGTTCACTTTCTCATATGCACTTCCCATTTTTCCATTTGTTTGTCTTGTATACATTTGTTTGTGTATATTGATATCCTACACTGTGTGGCTCTCAAGGCACACATCTTTTAAAAAACAAATACAGAAAAACAGAAAAAATAAACGTGCTTCTTAAATTTGAGTTAGGACTTGGGTTTAAATCCCCATCCAGCCATAAAGTTTACTGGGCAGCCTTGGTCCAATGTTATCTCTCAGCCTAACCTACTTCACAGGGTTGTTGTATCAGGTACAAGATTGCCTCCTTTCCCCCTTACACCAGGGATGAAAAGACCCTAGAGTAGGGCTGGGGCCCATGAATCCATATTCAGCAGTGAATAGACCAAAAGTCCCAGGCAAGGATCTTCTAAATAAAATAAAGCTTTACTGAAATCACTTAAGCATCCTAATAAAGTTTCACTTATACTTCTCAACCTGGCTGGGTAAGCCTTGCTGCATGCCAGGACTAGAAATTGGTACAAATCGAAATACGAATCAAATTTCGTGACGAATTGGGTCGATTCATGTATCACAAAAATGCATTTTGTGGGGCCACGTTTTTCACAAAATTCATGGCTTTGGGGGCCAATTTGTTTGATTCATGAATGATTTGTGATGCCAGACAGGCTGGTGCTGATCCATTGATTCCCTAGGCAACATAGGCCCGGAATGTCTGCAGACCTTTTGTTGCCGTGGAAACCCCAATCTTAGCCCACATAACCCTGATAGGCAGCTCTCCGAGCCAACCTGAGATCTCCCATTCTGTTCTATGAGAGCAACGAGCAGGGGGAAGATGGGCCTTCTGTAGCCATGAGAACACCAATCTCATCCCTCCAAACCCTGTTAGGCAGATCTGTCTGCCAACCAGAGAACTCCTGTTCTGCTCTGTGAGCATTTTTATATAAGGCACAGCTCTGTGCCTCCTGCTTTCAGTTCCAGTAGACAGAGGGAGAAGGAGGAGCTGTTGCAGGGATTTGGAGTGAGAGAGATTGGATTTGAGAGCTTTTTGCTGGATTTGCAGCTGCTTCAAAAGGGACTGGAAAGACTTTTTCTTATTTTCTGCTCTTGTCCTTGCTGGGAAGGTTGTTGGATGAGGGTGCCTTTGAAGTCTCCCTGCAAGTTTGGCATCTCTGGGTATGAATGGGGCTGTTGTAGGGCCATGGGATCTGACGAATCACAAACCTAACAAATCGTTTTGTGAAACGGAACAATTTCGTGAAAGTTCGTGGTTCATGGAATGTGATGAACCACGAAACTCAGGGTTATTTTTTTTCCTGTTTCGTGCCCATCTCTAGCCAGGACTGCTCAAGCAGGGAGCCCATATGATGATGAAAAATGGAACTCTGCTGTGGCCCATCTTGGCCTCATGAAGGGTGAAGGATGTCACAAAGTGACATCTCTGTTCTTTCTTCATCTCTTTTGCTCTTCCCCTTACTCTCCAAATGCAGGCACATCCAGTTTGTGATCCATACCAGAGGTTCCCTTGTGACATCTTTGTTGTTATCATGACATCGGCTGTGTCTCCTTTGCTCTTTTAGGGTTACTTCTCCTTATCATGTTATGCTGGCCATAACTTGGTTACACAGGGAGGTTCAAGCACAACACACATGTCATACTGGAGTGGATGAAGCTGTTCCAGGGCCTGAGTACTACATTCTTGATCTTTGGCCTACTTCTGCTTTTCATGCATTCTTGCAAGCAGTCTCTATTTCTAAGCATTGCTTAGGAAACTTCAAGCTAAAGTTGCTGAATACACAGGATAGTTTGGGCTCAATTAGCTGTTTTTCTTTTATTGAAGTGCACACTCATGGAAATGCACACCCTTCCTCATTCTAGCAACAATCAGATTGTTTAAGACAGAAAACATACCGTGAACTCAAAGCAGGTCACATAGAAGAAGACTGAGCTGAAGAAGACTGTGCTGGTGACCCAGGCAAGTGACAAACAGAAGTTGCCATTGCTGTCCTCTGCATAGGAGCCCTGGTTGTCCTTGGTGGTCTCCCATCCAAGACTGACTGTGGCTGGCCCTGCTCAGCTTCCAAGTTCTTCTGATGAGTTCAGATTAAGCTGTTGAATCTACTAACTCACAAAACAATAATAGAATCATAGAATTGGAAAGGATCTCTAGGGTCATCTAGTCCAACCCCCTGCACAATGCAGGAGGACATTCACAACTGCTCCCCCCCTCCCACAACCGTAGTGACCTCTGCTCCATACCCAAAAGATGGCAAAAAACCTCCAGGATTGTGGAATTGCTTATGTAAAGGAAATGGGTTTAATATATGGATACATTATTAAAAAGCATATGTAGTTCAGCTATGGGTCATCAGCAATATAATCCTCTAACGGGGCACTGGAAGATAAGGCTGACAAACAGCTTGAGCAGATGCAGCTTTCAATTCTGCCTCTCTCAGTTGGGAAGATAAAATGGAGGAGGGAAGAACCTGTGCATGCTCCTCTGAGCTCCTTGAAGAATAAAAATGTGATATCTTAATTGGTTGGTTAGAGAAAACACAGCAGAATGTTAAAAACTTGCAATCAATAAGACCAGCGGCACTCCAATATATTGTAAAAAGCAATATATTATAAAATAGACGAAAAACAAAATATCTTACAATAAAATAATCAGAAGGTGGTTACATAAAATAAAATTGAGGGAGAAATTATAAAAACAGCAACCATTCACCCTTATGCCTGGGGGTGGGGGTGGGGTGGGGATATGTCTTGACCTAGTGCTGAGAATGTAAAAAGATTTGTTGCCAGGCAATTGGCCTGCCAATTACTTGACAGCTTCTCTCCTTTGCAGTGCCCACTAAGCAAAAACAGGAATTTGTCAAGCTCCCAGTAAACCACCATAGCTTGCTAATGGGCTGAATTTGGCATACGTCAGTTGCATCTTGGGCAGCTGTACTGCAGAGCAATAACTTCCACTTTTCTTGCTTTGCCTACCCAGTTTAATTTTGGTGTATCCCTTTGCCACATGGTGATCCCCCCTCACCTTTAAATAGAAAGCCACTGTAATATTATGCAGGATTAAGGTTTAGTAAAATGCTAGGAGCAAAATCATTTGTATGCACCGCCTGGAATGTCTTGCAAATCTCTCTTGGCCAGGAAGGAAGTTAAACGGTGGATGTATAGAGCTGGAAATTATCCAAAGGTCATGCTATCCTTTCGTTGACATGGGTCTTTATGACACTGCTCTGCTCCAATCCGGGGCAATCCCAGTAGATACAAAGTCCATTGTTCTGGCAAGCTTTTGGAAGCTACAAGCTATATTGTGGAGTTCTTCTCTGCTGCAGTCCTTCGGGCTAAAACTGTGTGTTATAGGCTTGTTATGATAGCAGGATTTGAGTCCAGTGGCACCTCAGAGACCGACAATATTTTCAGGATGTAAGCTTTTGAGAGTCAGAGCCCTTCTCCAGACACTATGTCTGCTGTTCTACTGCAAACCAACACAGCTACGCATCTAAAACTAGGCTTGTTATGAGAGCCACACAAGATGGCTTCCATTCAAACGTGTCACGAGTACCTGGCACCTTCTTAGGAAGGAAGCAGAGTGGAAATTAACCCTCCTGCAATTTTTACTTCTCTTCATCAAGAGTTATCCTCCATGAGGTTTAAAATTCACATTAGAGAAAACACTCTCCACTGGAGACAGACTACATTGAACACAGACACACTGCTGCCTTATACTGAATCAGTTCATTAGTCTAGCAAGGTTCCTGTTATGTATTGCTTGAGTAGGAGCAAAGGCTCCTGAGGCCTACAAGACTATTGGTCTTTTTATGCCAGTAACGGCCAATCATAACTGTTGCCTTATAGTCCAATCACTGTGCTGCAAGTAGTTACTCTGTATATAGTTCATGCAAATGAAGGATTCTAGCTGCTTACCTTGTATTGGTTGTTGTTAAAAGTGGATGTGGTTTCTGCAAGTATAAATTAGTTACTGTTGAGCCTGAGTGTTGTCTGTCTGCTTCCAGCTTCCAATAAAGATGTTTACTGTAATAAAGGGCTGTTAATCTCGATATATAATACTACGATTGTCTACTCTGGACGATCTTCTCAGTTGTTTCATATCCCCTACTAATGATATCACCCACCAGCTCATTTTAACTGGAGATGCCAGGGATTGAAACTGGGATTTTCTCCATCCGAAGCAGATGCTGTACCACTGAGCCAAGTCCTTCCTTATTGAGGATCAGTTCGGAGCAAATGGTTAAGCACTCTCAGCCCCTGCCTCTCTGCTCTAAAATGCTGCCTTCTAAACAAACTTCACTTCTTTTCTTTCAAAAGCCATCGAGGTTCCATCACACCTATTTGCATGCAATGCATAAAGGCTCCTTACTACAGAATTACAGTCTTGTCTTTTCCTAAGAGCCTTTGAAGCCATTCTCTTATATTCTCTGCTTTAGCTCCACCTCCTCCACTGCCAAGCGAAAGGGAGAGGGAGGTGTGTGTACCATAGGTTCCAGGGTATGGGCTGAAACACACAATGCAGCAGCAGCAGCTTTGTTTAGTTAAACCAGTGTTTCCCAATCAGGGTTCTGACAAACATCATCAGGGGTTCCTCAAGAAATCATGGAATGAATGAATGAACGAATGAACGAAAGAACGATTTGAAATATCGTGAAAAATTCCAAATACGCAAGCCCAAATATCACACTGAATATAAACCTATACTTTGAATGAGAAGTTTATTTTGATGTTTAAGAAATTTTTATTTTGATTTGATATTTTGATATTCGGGAAAAAAAATTAGATAATGCAAAAAAATAGTCAAAATGCTTCACTGCTTTTCTTACAATGCAAGCAAATGTTCTTTACAAATACATTTTCTTGACAATAATTTAGCAGTCATTGAATTATGCTCCCTGCTGTCAACTTTTTCTGGCTTGTAAAGGTTTTCATAGGGATTTGAAAAAATTGATTTAGGGATTCCTCCATGGAAAAAATTTTGGGAAACACCTGGCTAAGCAGATCTGGATCTAGTTGGTGCCTGGATAGGAGAATGCCTAGGGACCTTAAATGTGCCAGCTTCAGTTCTATGAAGGAGGAGGAATATGGTTTAATAAGCTGGATATAGGAACCTGCTTCTACGACTGATGGGATGGAATTGCAGAGGATTCCTGAGTAGCTGCCTAAGAACAGAGCAGGAGGGGCTTTGAGCAATATTTTAAAGAGATTATTTTGTTTATTGAGCTGAACTTACTATATCCAAGGTGGGGAGGTCACTACAGTGTAAAGTTGAGAATATGCTATCGAAATATGAATAAAACATCCTTATATGTTATATATAAGTTATATTATTGATCTCAGGGGTTTTTTTCTGGGAAAAAAGGTGGCGGAACTCTCAAGAGGGAAATGAGGAAGAAACACATGGGATTCTTTGAAATCATATTATTTTCAAGCACTATTGCCGAGTATTATCAAGAGGTGCCGGAACTCTGTTCCCCCGCGTTCCCCCTGGAAAAAAAGCCCTGATTGATCTTAAGAAAACATTTCCGAAATATACAGAGATAAAAAGACATGCAAAAAATTGCAGATGGGGCAAGAAATAATTTCAGTAAAAAGACAGCGAGCACAGAGGCAATTGTGTTAATCTGCTGCAGCCAAAGAACCCAAGTCTTCTAGCATCTTAAAGACAAATGAATTTCTTATTGTGTAAAGCTTTCATGATTCAGAGCCAATGCTACAACACGTCTGTGAGTCTTCATAGTCTTTGCTGTTTCAGCAGGACTCTTCTGTTCCTTTTTGCAGTTCTTCTTTCTTTCCAACAGATGGCATAAGAACATAAGAAGAGCCCTGCTAGATCAGCCCAAGGTCTGCCACCTAGTCCTACATCTTGTTTTGCAGTGACTTACAAGAACAGTACAGAGCTTGCTCTTCTTACTGTCTTCCATGGCCTTTGGACATGGAGGTTCCATTTAGTCTTCATGGTTAAGAGAGGCAGCAAACTATACTGATATTTCTCATGACCATAGTGCAGCAGTTCTAGACAACTTGACAATTCTTTATAGTAGCCTACTAACACAACCATTGCTAAACAAAAGGTGTTATCTGGATTGTATCTTTCTTTGGGATAAGCTCACACTTGTTTTCAAATCCATAGACCTAATGATTTGTTGTGTCATTGCATCTTGCTGTAGTATGTTTTATGGCAGATTTGCAGCACTGAGTGTGAGCAAGAGGCAGGCCGCTTTCCGATGTACCCCCTGTGCTGTTTTTGTATAAAAAATTGAAATCCTGCCCTGTCATAGTTGACTTATGGTTACCCTGGTAGGATTTTCAGGGCAAGAGACTAATGTAGGTAGTTTGCCATTACCTGCCTCTGGCATGCTGGTCTTCACTGGAGGCCTCCCTTCCAATTACTAACCAAGGCTGACCTTGCTTAGTTTCTGAGATCGCAGGAGATCTGGCTCTCCTGGGCTATCCAGGTCAGGGTGTTTTTTTTATAAAGGATGTATAAAGGATATGGGAGGAGCTAGACTCAAAAAGAACAAGGTAGATAGAGAAAAGTGCATTTTAAAATTTATCTGCATAGTTTAACTGAAGCTCTGGATGTTCCAGAGAGTTCAGTAAATACATATTTCTGTTTATGCAGAGAAGTAGCCTGTTTCTGTTGTGCTGTTCTTGCAACACAATTATATATCAACACACTTTCCACACTTTCCTTCTGCACACACTAAACAATTACATCATCATTAAACAAGAGATCAGTTTTTCACGCTCATTTCCTCTAGTGGCAGAAAGTTCTAGGGACAGCACTGAGAAGACCATTTTTTCAATTAGGCAAGAAGACTGGAGACTTTTGAAATATTAAGTTTCTTAGTTTCTTTTCTAACTAGCCAGGACTGCAGGGGAGTTGAACCATGATCATCAGTCACACACTAACTCTTCTGCTGAGTCAGCATAGTGTAGCAGTCAGAGGGCTGGAGCAGAATCTGGGAGACCCAAGTCTGAATCCCTGTTTGGTGTAGGGGTTAAGAGCAATGGGAATCTAATCTGGAGAGCCGGGTTTGATTCCCCACTCCTCCGCTTGAAGCCAGCTGGGTGACCTTGGGCTAGTCACAGCTCTCTGGAGCTCTCTCAGCCCCACCCACCTCACAGGGTGTTTTGTTGTGGGGAGAATAATGGCATACTTTGTAAACTGCTCTGAGTGGGCATTAAGTTGTCCTGAAGAGTGGTATATAAATCGTATGTTATTATTATTATTATTACTCTGCCATGGAAGCTTATTGGGCAAACTTGGGCCAATCATTACCTCTCAGCCTAACCTACCTTATAGGGTTGTTGGTAGGATAAAAATAGAGGAGCCTGAGAATGATGTTATAAGTTAATTTGTGCCCTCCTTGGGAAGAAAAATGGAGTATAGATGCATCTAAATAAATTTAAGCTGTTTTGTTAGATTTACTGGCTTCTTGCTTGATGTGTTTTAATGTAATTTTAGGGTTAGTGTTTTAAGTGTATTGTGTTTTCCCTTACTGTATGTTAGTTTGAACATATATTATTTGGAAAGTAGAGTCAAAATAATATGAATGAATAAATAATGCAGAGGAAAACTACAGAAAAACAAGGAGTTTTCTCTAAAGATAAGAATGCTTGCTGCTACAGAGGAAGCAGCTCTAAGCGGTGAGTTGTGTGGTTTCTATTCATAAATAGTAATAATACCTTTTGAAATAAATTATAGGCCCTAGCCAGGGAGAAGAAGTTTCCATATACATAAATGCTGGACCATAGAGATGAAAGGAATTAAACACACAATACTCTTTTTTAAAAGGGCAGAACTAGGTAACTTCTTAAACTTACTTTAACCCAAAACAATGGGTAGTCTGTCCACCAGATGTCTCTGTGAGGTTACAGAGCCAGTTATGAATGCATTGTAAGGCAATAGATGCCAGGGGAAAGGTTTATCTATAAATCCGCCCTGATCCGCCATCAGTCATTTCGTTTGCCTTTTAACTCTTGCTGTTGTGGGCTGACCATTGCCCAAATAGGGTTCATTTTAATATTTATATTTATGTCCACCAGCCTCCTAATCTCAGAACTTGGCCTTCCAAGGTGATGTCTACATTTATTTTATTTAAACAGTCAAATGATTTCTCACAAAAAGAACAAGGAGACCAGCAGTAAAACAGCATCAAAATGATATCATAAAAGGCAGCATAAATCTTAGCAGCGGCAAAACTACAATAAAAACTGAGCAAAGGAAGGGAGAGAGGGAAACAATCTACAAACAAAAATGCAGGAAATGTTTTAACCTGGCAACTAAAGTGCCTCAGAATTAGCAACAGGTAGACAGCTGTACAGAGGGAATTCAAAAGTCACGGTACCACAACAGAAAATGCCTGTCTTTGGTCTCTATCCTTCTTATCTTTGAGGGTATAACACACAGAGCAGGATCTCTGGAGAAGATATATAGGTTTGTATGGAAGCAGGTGGACTTTTAAGTGCTTCAAGATAGAAGATGCATTCCAGTTAAACTGTTCTTCTGGCATCTCTCTGACCTTTTAGCCACTGGTTGCTGGGGTATGTGGGGTGTGGGAGACTTTCAAACTCAAAATCTGGTGCTTCATAGCGGCTGTGTGTGCTGGGGAGTCCCCAGTTCAAATCTCATTTTGCTGACAAACTCACTATGTAGACCCAGATAAAGCACTTTCTCACGGCTTCAACTCATAATCTACGATAAGGGGAATGGTATTGTTGACATACCTAATAAGGATTGCTGAGATAATGGATATATGAAATACACTATTAAAATGTGATGTATTATTACAGCATGTGGGAGGGGTGGGCAGTGAATGCTTTATCAGATCACAGCTGCATACTATTGCATGACTCTTCAGCGTTTAAGGTGATCGTGGTTACTAACCTCCATGTGGCACCTGGAGTTCTCCTGGAATTACGGCTAATTTCTGCACCACAGACATCAGTTCTCTTGGAGGAATTGGCAGCTTCAGAGGGCGGACTTTATGGTATATCATAGCCTAGGAGAAACAGAAGTCCCAGAGAGATGCCATATCTGTGCTGAGCTCCCCCCTCCCCAAACTCCCCTCTCCCCAGGCACTGCTCCCAAAGCTCAAGGAATTTCTCAAGCTGGAGATGGCAGCTATAAAGGTGACATGGACTCAATTATATAGGTCTAGGCTTTGGCTGATTTCCTGTTTTAGATCTTTGTCTTGTTGTTTTAATGTATGATGGGTGACATGTACACAATAGTACCAATAGAGGAAACATCTTTTGTAGATGCTATTGGTCTTGGGCCTAGTTATCACAACAAGCACATGTTGAGGTGGTAAATCTGTCGAGGGGGGTTTCACATGATTTAATGTCCTTCCGTTTTTAAAAAATCCATGTACATAGAAAACTAACATGTGAAGGAAAAGGGGTTTATCTGTATTGTTTCCCTGACAAGCTAATTTTCTACATGCTTTTACACGAGGGAACATTCCATCATTTGAGCACCAATTTTTAGTATGAAATGGTACAATCCAGGTATAGGTTTACTAGTTGTGAGAACTAGGCCTTGTAACTTCAGCCATCTTTCTTTAACTGTTATTATTTAGCACCACCTCCCTCCTTTGGCTGTGCTCTTTCTTTAAAATAGCAGGCAATTTAACTTTAAATGAGAGATAATATAGACCTCTACTTTGCCAAAAACCTCAGAGAAAAATAGTTCCCACTGTGTCATGCAGCAACTCTGGGGGCATGTGTGAATAACAGCATTTAGGAGATGATGCCCAGTATCAGAGCAGCAGTGGACATGAAATAAGGACCCCCTGAAAATTAATCCTTTCCCCCCAGCAATTTTTAAAGGGTGTTGCTGTAGCCATCCAAGTAGAGGACTGCAGCAACAGCAACAAAAGGACTAATAACAAATCTGGAACTTTTAAAACACATTGATTGGGTAGTTGTCTTCCTCCTCTAATTTCCTTCATTTCTTCACTTTCTTTTCCTTTGTCTATCTGATTATTTATCTTATAAGACCTGAGGCACAAAAAAATCCACCACTGAAAAATATCTAAGCTAATAACAGTGATGACAGTTTATTGGTTTATTTGTTTTAAATTGCTAGTTATATTTTAGGGCAGCAGTCCCCTGGAGACTTGCAGGGGAGATTCACTTGAACAGTGTCTGGCAATGCTGCAACTTCATTTTTGGCTGCATAACTAAAAATGACATCACTGCATCCTGGAGCACTCTAGCATTTCCACAAAACTCTATGATAAAATGGTTTGCCTGCCAACAGTGAGCAAATGAAACTCTTATTACATATATGTACTGTTTTAAAAAGTTTGTTTTTTAATGTCTTTTTAAACTGTTTGCTACCTTGGGGGCCCTAGTTGGCAGAAAGTGGCATACAAATATTTTAAATAAATAAATAACATAGATAAATTATATTGTCCTGGATAGCAAGGAATAGAGAATGGTTGCTAGGGTCAGAGTTGGCCTGGTACCAGAAGATACCTTTGCATGTTGCGCCAAGAATAAGGAATGCGATTGGAGTGGTAGAGAGGCTGGATAAAGAAGTGGGTTCCAGAAGAATTTAACAATGGAATATACATCAATAGGTATATGAAATACAGAGATCTTCAACCAAGGAGCAAGGAACGTTTGAAAATGGTGACAAAATATAGCACAAAACTTGAAAAGTACAAATAGCTATGCTCGAGCTTGTGTTTTCAGCACGGGTATATCTTATTTTGGCGCAAAAGCAGAAAATCCACACTGTGTCACCCCAAAGGATGGGCACAGCTCAGTGGTAGAACACATGCTCTGCAAGCACATGACCACATAAAACTGCCTTATACTGAATCAGACCACTGGTCTATCAAAGTCACTACTGTGTACTCTGACTGGCAGCTGCTCTCCAGGGTCTCAGGCACAGGTCTTTTGCATCTCCTAATACCTGATCCTTTTAAATGGAGATGCCAGAGATGGAACTTGGGACCTTTTACATACAAAGTAGTTTCAGGTTAGTCTTATAGTGGCAGAACAAAATTTGAGTCCAGTAGCTCCTTAAAGACCAACAAAATTTTTCAGGGTATAAGCTTTCGTGTGAGTTTTGACTCATAAAAGCTTATAGCCTAGAAAATTTTGTTGGTCTGTAAGGTGCTACTGGACTTGAATTTTATTAAACATGCAAAGCAGATGTGCTTCCAGTGGGAGGGTCTGTTTTCTTCTTGAGATTGCAGAAGAAAGGTTACCAGTCAGAGTACACTCCAGTAAGTGAAAATAGAATAATGGTCTGACTTAGTATAAGACAGGCAGCTGTGTGTGAATTCACTGCCACCTCCAAATCCAAAACTAAATAAATTTCCATTTTGAATGACACAACTGCTATTGCAGAATCTGCTGAGACAGGCCACATCACCCATCTTAAAGGGAGCCCACCCACTTCTGTCTTGGTTTGTGTGCTGGTTAAGGGCCCATAGATAATTATATGTATGTGAAAGTTGTAATCACTAGTTCTGATATTCAAAGCTATGATCAGAAGTACCAAAAATATATTAACAAAACATTTTATGTAATTCTAGTGGATATGTGCACATGGATGAGCTTGTGTGTTGTTCTAAAAATGTGAGATAATGTTGTGAGCCCTATTGGGTGGGACAGTTAGCCATCATAAGGGAGATAGTAGAAACCGCTATGGACCTGGAGTTTCCAGATCATTATTTTTATTTTTTAGAATTTTATACCAATCTCTCCCTTGAACGAAGTCCGAAGAGGTTTACAGCATCATAAATTAAGCTCCTTCATTTGGGAACTTACTTACTTTTGGGTAAGGTAATTTACCTTAGGACTCAGACAGCAGTTCTCTCAATGTAATCAACTCTACAGGTGGAATGTATTGCTGCAATTTGGTATTTTTCATTTTTTGTTTTAGTTATAATAAAATAATTGATAAAATAGAAGCAGAGAGTCTCTAAGAGTGCTTGCTAGTGTACTAACAGTGCAATCCTATGAACTCTTCTTAGGATTACACTTTAAGTCCCAGGATGAGCATACCTCTTGCCAGAAGGGCAGGGAGCCTGGTGTGGGAAGACTGACAAGGAGTTCAGGGCCTTCTTAAGGGCGCACCCACATACAGGTCAAGCCTGACAAAAGTAATCTGGAACAGTATTGTCAAATAAAAAAAAATGCAGTGATAATATTTCAGTGTATGAACCGTGTATGAACTACTGGACAGTACAGAAAACAGAAAATACCAATGTGAGAAGAATATAGATAGCACATAAACCAGAAATACCAAAAAAAGGTAATCATATTAAAATTAGAATAATACATATTATTATGGTATTATAGCAATGATGTATATCAACATTATTATAATGATGATACCCCTATGTCACTGCTTAAACCTCATCCTATTATTGGCTGTCTTGTTTTAAGTGCTCTAAATGCCTCTATTACACAGTAAGTAGTTTTGTATGAAATAGTTGTACTGCACATTGTAACAGCCTTCTTATGACCTGCAGCTTGTCATGAGTGTCTTAGGCCTAATTTCTACATCGCAGCAGCAAACCTGTTGGTGCCAAATGGTTCCTTCCACAGTACAGTTCGACTTACATTAACACAACCCACATGGGATGCTTGGGGGTAGCTTGTGATGTCCTGATGGACGTTCCTGGAACCATGATAGCTGGCTGCTTCATACAAATTCATTTGTTTGTTCATTCATTGTCTTTCCTGCCTTTCTTTCCAAATGGAAACCCAAGGCCACTAATAGCATCAAAATGACAATGAAATTACAGTGCAACTCTAATAAATAAATAATAAAAAACCAGATTGGGTCCTTTTTGCTGGCTCAGTTCTCCTGCTTGCCAAGCTTGCTATAATCATGAGAAATAGCGCCCGAAGGGAGTTGTTTGCCCCCTCCCATGAGTGTGTCAAAGACTTAGTATCTAAGATAGGTCTGAGCTGGAGCATCTTCCATTATTCCTGAGCCTGCAGAAAAAGATCTGCCGCAGCTTGCACAATGCAGTTCCCTTTGCCTTCCTTAGAAGGCTTTGCCTCAGCAGCTCAAACTGAGGAACAAATCAGATTTGACTGGGACTTCATGTGTTTTGCTGATTTACATATAAATCAGGAGGAAGGGCAGAACTAACCCTCCCACCCCACACTGTGTAGTAGCTGGTAGTTCTGTGGCTGTGTACCAACAACACATTTCTATATCAGCCCTGGGAAGCTGGGGACATGAGTGGCAGAGTGCTTGCAAGTAAATGAGTACAGAAGGGCCACTGGTTGTCCTCTACTCCCTTCCTACCTTTGATAACCAGAACAATCCAGGAACAAAATGCTTGAAACAATGTGCTGAAGAGAGGTGCAGTGCACCTTTCTAAGTACATTGTGATTTTTTTTTAAAGCTGCTCTGGTAAGGTAGAGGAGGAAGAGGGACCAGTGTCCTTCTCTTGTGTAATCCTGTTTGTTTATTTTCGAGCATTTTAAACTTCCCTTCCTCTGTGACCGGACCCAAGGCATGTTATGATGATAATAAAAACACTAGAGAGCCAGTTTGGTGTAGTGGTTAAGAGCAATGGGACTCTACTCTGGAGAGCCGGGTTTGATTCCTTCCCCACTCCTCCACTTGAAGCCAGCTGGGTGACCTTGGGCTAGTCACAGCTCTCTGGAGGTCTTTCAGCCCCACCCACCTCACAGGGTGTTTTGTTGTGGGGATAATAATGGCATACTTTGTAAACCGCTCTGAGTGGGCATTAAGTTGTCCTGAAGGGCGGTATATAAATCAAATATTATTATTATGTTATTAAATAGTTAAAAATTCATTAAAGCTTATTAAAATATATGTAATTAAACATTAAATTCCTGATAGAGTAAGACTCCCACTCAACCTCTTTCTTCACTTTATATAAATGAATGCGACCAAAACACAAAGCCCAGCACATATATGCCACCATCACATGTAATTGGGCCTTCAGTTAGAAACAAGGTTCACAGGAGGCTTACCATATATAACTTTAAGCAATCAATGGAGCAGCAAAGAATACTGTCTGTGTGGAGAATTTGGAAAGAGACAAGCAAAGGCACCTTCTTGTCTATGTTTTGTTGAGGCTACTAAAATGTAGGTCATTGTTGGCTTCTTGGACTTCTGCAGCCTGCAGGCGGCTGTAAATTATTGTTTCTGGTTGTTTATCTACCAATGAGTTGCCTCTGAAGTTTTGTGCAGGATGTCAATCAATATCCAGAGAAGTCAGCTTAGTTTAAATCCCAAACGAAGCATCTCTTTTGCATTTCACACCAGCTGGAGTTTGAGCAGGCAAAATCTGGGACAAAAGGTTATGAGAAGGGCCTCCACTTTTCCACCAACGACCAGAGAAGGGAAACACCCTTGCTGTGCCTGTTGCTGAAATCACAAGTTCTAACTGGGCCATGAAGAGAATGTAGGTCATCTTGCTACCTTAAGGTTGGTAGGTCACCTGCAAACTAAAGGACAACATTGATTTTTCTAGGGATTAACCCTCTTGCTGCTACTTGTTTCTCCAGGCTGCAGTTCTGCATGATGGCTAAAAAGAGTTTTGATGTAGATTCGGAATTCAAGGTAAACATGGCGAAAGCTGTCAGTTCACACTGACGATGCAATGCACTGCCCAACTGTCATGGCATGTCAAAATGAGGAGAATGGCCGAGAATTAAATTAACAATTCCCTATCATGCCGCTCATCAATGAATTAATCATTCACAATTAAATTAACAACTCCCCATCGTACCACCACCCATATTAGGTATCCGCCCTGAGCCCACCTGTTTGGGGAGGGCGGACTATAAATTTAAGAAAATAAATAAATAAATAAATAAATAGGCACATAAAACTACTGGGTTAATGTCTCAAAGGAGAAAAGAAGTCAGTTGAGAGCTAAGACTTCTGTTTGACACTGTTAAGCAGGGGTCATTTCGTAGAAAAAGAGCTGGAGGAACTCATTAGCATAACTCATTAGCATATGCCACGCCCCTTGCCATCACTGGAAGTGTGTCATTAGCATAATTTATTTGCGTGTGCCACACCCCCTGACATCACCTATCCTGGCTGTTTTAGACCCAATCCTGGCCATTTAGGGCCAAAATTGGGCCCGAAATGGCAAAAAGGGGCTGAAAATGGCCAAAAAGGGCCCCCAAAATGGTCAGGATCGGGCTGCTGCTGAGCGGAAGAGTGATACACCACCTGTCAGAGGCCCAATCTGGGCTATTTCAGCCCCAATCCAGGCCAAAACAGGCCCCAAATGGCTGAGTCAGGTGGGCGGGGCCACCTGTCATGTGACCTCTTTGGGGAACTGCCGGAACTGCGTTCCTGAACGTTCCCCCTCGAAATGAGCCCTGCTGTTAAGTTTTCTGGCTATGGAAATAATTTGTGTTGTGTGTACACACATTAGCTATTATATCTGCTGGACTGAACAAGGCTGGAGCAACATCGATCGATTACATTTCTATCCATTACATTTTTATCCCCCATGCCATCAGAACAACTGTACTTGCTTCTCTCCTCCATCACAAAATCTTCTGTGCCAATCACAGCTTTTGGGAGGCCCTAAGCAATCAGTGCCCAGGAGCTCCTTTTTACCCACCACCAGCTCCCCTTCATGTTTCCCTTTCCATCCACCCACCTATCCCCCCACTCATTTGACTAAGCATCCTTCCTCTGCCCATAAGTCCTCCCACTGCCTGCACATTCATGCCCTTTCTCCAACAGCACTGGCTGGTGTGTGCAGCTGCCCTGGTACTGCTGCTGCTGTGTACCACCTGCATGCCCTTCTATGTCAGTCCTGGGAAGCTGGGGGCATGAGTGGTGGAGTGCTTGCAAGTGAATGGAGAGGGAAGGGCACACAGATAGGTGGCTGGAAGATGTACGGGTCAATAGCAGTGGGCCCCACCAGAAGCCCCAGTGTGCCCCACTTTACATATGTTGCACTTGAGGGGAGCAGTTTTTGTGCTTAGATCCTAGGCCTAAAATTTTCAAATTGCTGGTGCAATGTAATGCACAGAGACCACAAAGAAGTAATATACAAACACAAAAGTAGTCATACTGGATCAGACCAATAGTTCAGCTAGTTCAGCATCGTGTTTCCAATAGTAGCCAGTCAGATGTCATGCACAAACCAAGAAGCAGGACCCCCAGATAACAGCCCTTACCTGCTGACTGCTCTCTAGCAACTGAAAATGAGAGGCATTCTGCCTCTGAACTTAGAGGCCACATTCTGCTATCGTGGCTAATAGCCAAAACACCCCTATCCTTCTTAAATCTGCCCTCCCTTTAAAACAGGGACAGTTGGAGCTGTAATTTTGAATACATCTGGTTACTGTGTTTTGTTTTGCGTTTGGTGTTTTGATTAAAAATATATAAATATAGAACTTTCATTCAGCTGTATCCATCCCACACTGACCCTCATCAATACTTTATGCCAAATTTAATAGAATGAAACAGAGAGTAAGGTGCCGCAATAGTGAAGTTTAGCCCTGGTTCATGAAAAATGTGTTTTGGGTAGAAAGCCCTTCACTGCACACTCCAGCTTCCCAATGGATAGGAGGGGAAACAAGCATGCTCTAGCGGTAGCTCTTAAAAGTTTAGCGACGATCATATAGAATTATTTATAGAAACTAACTTGAACAGCTGCTTTTCCCACTCTCTTGCGGGACTCATTAAAATCCTGTTTGACACTCAAATAAGTTGGTGTGTTTGGTGGTGAGAGGGAGAAAAATGTGTGTACTTTAAAGAAATTACAGGATTTGGAAATTAAGATCAAAGGTGCAGAATGATCTTGAAGTTACTCACTGCTCCCCATGCCTTCTCAATGAATTAAAAAATGATGACGAGGAGCAGAGTGGTTTCTTCTGTACTGCCAAAAATGGAACAGAGAAGCTAAATGCAGCCATGTCGGAGTCTGCATTAAAAAGGAATCGAGGAATAAAAGGAGGAGGTATTCAGATGGTGTCTCAGGAAATTACTTACGAAGGCTGAAGTAACATGAGAGCTCAGTTTTGGGTTGGCTGATTCCTCCATTGGCATGTACAGTCTTGGAAGTGATGAAAGGACCTGAAGAAATGCAGAAATCTTCTGCATACTTGCTTGGGAGTAAGCTCCACTGAACATAGTAGGATGTTCTTCCAGGTAAACATTCATAGCATTTGACCGCACAGGACTTCTCTGTCCTTACGCAGGATTGTTTATCCAATGATAATTTCATATCAGCTCATGCCATGAACAGAACCAAGGTAAGTTAGATGCACTGGGTCAAAGTGTTAAGTAATGTGTATTCATATTATTATAATACTTCTATATCATTGCCAGGTGCAGAAAACACTTTACAACAGTGATCTCACTTATCCACAACCTGTGATATTAGTCAATAATATTTCATTTAATAGATGCAGAATGGGAATCAAGAGATACTGACTTACTCAATGTTACCCAGGGACACAGTGGATTGGTTCCAGCCAGCTTTTTCACTCAGTCTCAATTTCCTTTCTTACTAAAGTCCCTGTCCTATTTGGCTTTTGTCCATATAGGTCCAATGATCCCCCATAGCCTTTTTGGAGGCTCCCCAGTGGAAAAATCCAGCCCATTCGCTGTGGCAGAAGTTGAACCCATCTCTTCCAGGTTGAAATAAATACTTTATACATTAAGAGGCCTCTGCAAGCCATGCAGAGCATACAGCAAGCCATGGCTCACATTAAAGAAGGGGAAACTCTCTGATCATACCAATAAAATGAATTGTACAGCATCAGTATGAGATTTCTGCCTTATTATATTCTCAGATGAGTTTAATTAAGCCCACATGAGCAGTTTGTTTGTTATAAGTCAACTGGCTTATTTAATTATGGCCATCAGGTTACAAAAATCCATCAGTGGTCAACAAAGTATGATACTGGATTCTTTGGTTAAGAGAGGGAGGACTCTAATCTGGAGAACCGGTTTTGATTCCCCACTCCTTCACTTGAAGACAGCTGGGTGATCTTGGGCCAGTCATAGCTCTCTCAATCCCATCCACCTCACAGGGTGATTGTTGTGGGGATAATAACATACTTTGTAAACCATTCGGAGTGGGTGTTAAGTTGTCCTGAAAGGCTGTATATAAATCGAATGTTGTTATTTGAAATTCTCAAAAGATGACCTACATCTTTTCCACACTGTGACACTGAGAGATCTCTGTCTTTTGGTGCTACACCTCTGAAGATGCCAGCCACAGCTGCTGGCGAAACGTCAGGAACTACAATGCCAAGACCACGGCAATACAGCCCGGAAAACCCACAACAACCAGCAGCAAGAATCGTTTATGCACAATATTTGAAATCGGATAAGCCTCCAACGATAGATGATTGGTTAGTTAAGATGCTGGAGATTGCGGAAATGGCAAAATTAATGGGGCTATTAAGAGATAAAACAACAGCCAAGTTTATGAAGATCTGGAAACCTTTCATGGACTTTCTGTATGTGAAATTGAAGTCAGAGTTAGCAATCTGTGGATTTGAAAATCAGAATTTTATGATAGGCAGTAAATCTTATGCTGAAACAGGTAGAATGGGGATACATTCGCATTAAGACTGAATTTAGATATTTAGTAAAGATAAGAGTAATACGAAAGAATTATTGACTAAGTAATGAGTCTGACAAGCTTGTAAAAAGTGTATTAATTGGTACGTCTTCCTCCTCGTTCCTCCCTTTTCCTTTTTCATATTTGCATTTTATGTTAGTGTTGTACTGTTGTAACAAAACAATACAAAATAAAAAAAAATTAAAAAATGTCCTGGGTTAGATGAAATGTAGACACTACCTTAGGTAAAAACTGAAGGCATGGTCATAAGACCACCTTATTAGAGTGAAACTTTAGAAAAGGATGGTCAGCACTAAGGGCTGCTAGCTCACTTACCCTCCTGGCCAAGGTTACAGCCACCAAAAATGCCACTTTATAAGACACGTCTAACAAACATGTTGCCAATGGCTCAAAAGGTGGTAACATAAGCCGTGCTAACACTAGTGATAGAGACCACTGAGGCACCAGTGGTGATACAGGTGGGTAAAGGTTAAACATCCCTTTTAAAAACTTACATGAGCTCACATGGGAAAAAACAGTATGGCCCTCAACCTGCTGGTGAAAAGCAGAGATATCAGCCAAATGCACTTTCAAGGAGGTGACCATTAATCCCTGGTTTTTCCATTCACACAGATAATCAAAAATCAAACTTAGTGGGCACTCTGGTGCCACAACACCCTTAGCTGCTGCCCATGTTGAAAACCTCATCCACTTAGTATCATAAGACCGTCTTGTGGACGGCCTCCCTGCATTCAATAAAACTTGCTGCACCTGAGCAGAAAAATCAAAAGGCAGGGCCGAATCTGCCAAACCGTCAGATGCAATTTTATGGGCTCGTGGTGGAACAGGTCCCCATTCACAAGAAGGTCGGGCTGATGAGGTAACTGCACATATGTCCATCTGGACAGCTGCAGAAGCTTGGGAGACCATACCTGCCTTGGCCAAAATGGTGCTACCAGTATGTAGTTGGTGTTGTCCCTCTCTATTTTGCACAGTACCCTTGCAATGAGAGGAATCAGGGGAAACATGTAATGCAACCTGTGAGCCCACACAAACCGGAAGCATCCCTAATAGGCAGGGGGTTGCTTCCTGCCCTGGAACAAAACACCTGTGCCTTGGCATTTCCGGACGTGGCCAACACATCTATCTCCGGTGTACCTCAGAGCTGGAAAATTGGAGCAATATATTTTTCGTTTAAAGTCCACTCGTGATCCAGCATTAGTACTCTGCTGAGCACATCTGCCCTTGCATTGCTGGATCCTGCAATGTGTATAGCTTGGATGGATACATTATTTGAAATCACCCATTGCCAGATAAGCATGGCTTCTTTGCAGAGAGTCAGGGATGCAGTACCACCTTGCTGATTTACATAATACATTGCAGACGTGTTGTCTGTCTGCACCAACACAAGATGATTTCAAAGAAAAGCTGCAAAGGACACAAGTGCAAAACGTATTGCTCTTAATTCTAAAGTACTGATGTGCAACCTTAGTTCTTTCACTGACCATACATCTTGAACAAACAGTGTCCCACAATGGGCACCCCAACTCTGCAATGATGCATCAGTAGTCACGGTGATATCTGGGTGCAAATAACCAAATGAGATCCCCTTAAACAAGTTCCCATCATCTGACCACCCTGTTAGAGATCTACGTACACTCCTAGGCACAGAAAACTTTGAGGGAGAATGTATAGTAGGATTGTACTTCCGAACAAATCAATTTTGGAGTGTTCGCATATGAAGTCTAGCAAATGGCACCACTGATGTTGTAGATGCCATATGCCCCAACAAACACTGAATGTTATGCACCGTCTGAAATAGATTCCTAGTTAAAACAAAAATCATACATTTAATTGATTTAGCCCTTTCTCGTGGCAAGAAGGCCTTTGCCACAAGAGAGTCCAGCACTGCTCCGATATAGGCTACAGTTTGACTGGGCTCAAGTTTAGATTTTTCAAAATTGATGAGAAGGCCCAAACGTGTGCAAGTACGTACCACCAAGTCCACATCTTGTAAACAATTTAGCCTTTGTAGATGCCACAATAAGCCAATCATCCAAATATGGAAAGATTGTACATCCCTGCTGAGAAAGAACACCACAGATGCTACACACTTTGTGAACACCCACAGTGCAGTGGATAACCCAAAGGGGTGCACCTTATAGCGAAAAATCCGGTTTTGGTATACAACACCCAAATACTTTTGATGCTCTTTTCTTATACCAATATGGAAATAAGCGTCCTTAAGGTCAAGGACCGCAAACCAATTCCCAATTCCTGCCAAGTACCTTGCTTGATCTTGTACATCTGCTTTATGTGTTTCAATGTAGCAGGCAACTCAGCAGGCACTTTCCAAACCTTCTCAACTATCCTCCAAGCCTTCTAACATTGGGAAGCCAACTGTTGCTGAGGAGTCACCATAAATACGGCAGAGCAGCTTGTCTTTGGTCTTAGGAGTAGCAGATGACATATCAATGTCCAGTGCTTTCGCCATATGTGTCATCTGTTCAAAATACATCTGTAGGTCCTCGAACGGAGAACTCGCACTCGGGCCCACATTGTCATCAAGCAACGGATCCGAAAATGACTCGGACCTGAACTTGGAATGATCTACCTCAACATCTTCACACTCAGAAGCAGGAGATGACAGCACTTCCTCTGGAAAAGGTGGGGGCAACCATCCATGCGCCTTCGATGTCAACCGTCTCAGATCCAACAGCCCGTAACCTGAGGATGCTCCTTTCCATTGGCAATGGTATGGAGCTGGGATGCAGCAGGCATGGTGATGTTGCACAGCAAGCGAGTGCCTCGGTTCCAAGCCCTCTTTGTCTGCAGACTGATGTCGACTCCGATGGGAAGGCGCCGGTGAGGAAGCCCTCAAAGTGTCATGGCCCAGCCTGGGCTCAGTGAGAGCGAGGACTCCTCCTCAGGAGGAGAGGGGCTTCGTGTAGCCAGCCAGGACTCCTCAGGAGAAGAGGAGCTCCATGCAGCCAGCCCTGACTCAGCAGAGGCTGGTAATCAGGAGCCCCAGCTGTTGGCTAATCGGAGCCTACAGCCAGCAGCTGAAGCAGAGCTATCAGTACTCTCCAGCCCCAGCACCACAGGGGAAGTGCAGCGAGGGACTTCCACAGGGGAAGCTTAGTCAGGGACTGCCAGCACCACAGGGGAAGCCCAGCCAGAGGCTTCCACCCCCCCAGGTTCACCCTCACCCAGAGAATGCCGCAGACAGCGCCAGAGACTGGAGCTGCAGGAGAGACGGCGCAGTGCTCGTCTCCTGAGCCGACGCCAGCTGCTGGAGAGTGATGATGAGTAGCTTCAGGATGGAGCCCCAGCAGCTGGCTGAAAACCATGCCTGGCTATAAAAGCCAGTCAGGAGCAACAGCCAGGCGTGGAAGCAACGTGTCTACTTCCTGCAACCACTCTGTGCTCCGTGAACCTTGCCCGTGCCTACTGTTGGACCTGACACTACCGGTAACTGACCTTGGACTGTGCCTGACCTTGCTCTTGGACTCTGGACTCACCTCTGGCATTAGCTTGTGCTCTGACCACTGCTTTGACTTGGCTTTTGGCTCCTGAAACTCCCTCTGGACTTGGTATTGAGGTTTGGACTTGCACCACCCTGCTTGGGCTGGCCCAGCCCGTGACACAAAGAATGCTGTTGGTTCCAATGAGCTAACGATTCTCCTGAAGCCAGATCCGCAGGTGGTGAATGCCTAGCTTCGGTTCCAGAAGTGGTACCACCAAGAGGTCCAACCGGGGGAACAACACTCGGTTCTGGCAATTCACCCTCCGACTCTGAACGATCAGGTGAATTCAAGTGTGGAGATGGAGTACGTGGAGAAATCAACACATCATCATTAGTTTTGGGCTGAGGAGAACGAGAGCGGTGCTTAGAGCTCGAAATTGACTGAGGGGAATGCTTCGATTTCTTTGACTTCTTAGGTGGTGGTTCCGAAGCAGCTCTTGGATCTAAGGATCGTTTGGAGCCAGGTTTCTTCCCTGTCGGATCTGATCTTGGAGTCGACTTCCCCATCGGATCCGACCTCGGAGTTGATTTTGACGAGACCACTGAGCCTGCTCTAGAAAGACAGTCAACAGATCCTGAGCCCTGATCCATCTTCGGGGCTGATAGAGGTGATCTTTCCTTAGCAGAAGGGAGCTTAGGCACCTCACTCCCATCTAACACCTTCTAACACCTCACTCCCATCTAACACCAAAGGTGAGCCCTCTCGTGCCTCACCTTTGGGGTAAAACTCTGGCAGATCTTACACATGGGTACATTATGACCCTCCTTGAGGCAGAACAAACAAAGATCATGGCCGTCAGTCTGGGTCATTTTAGTATGACACTGAATACAGTGTTTAAACAGTGCCTTCAAAGCCATCCTAGAGGGATGAAAAGAACATGTCTTCAACCGGGCTCAGTCAATACACCCCAAGTCCAAAACGAAGTCCAAATCAGCATGAAGAAGCATTAGTCAACAAACAGTCCAAGTCAAAAAGCCAAAAGGAGTCAGTCCATATCTAAACATGGAGCTACAAAGTGGAGGTCCCTCTCCTAGCAGCGGCAAGAAGAGAACAGAGGGAAGGGGCTGTTGCTCCCCGTTAGGATATGTGACCATTTGGGTGGGAACGGTTGCTGTGAGGCTTGTGAGCAATGGCTCCTTTGGAGCTCAAGAAAGTGGTAAAGAGTTTTCCAGTGGCTGGCCTGCGCCTGCGCACTCCCATATGTGGAGGCACAGAACGACGATGAAACTACGTTATCTCAGAAGGGCTTTCTAAGGGTTGGATTTTATGAGGAAAACAGAGTTCCCAGTCCTGAATATTCTTTTTATGGCAGTTGCAGGAAAAGGGGTTTGTGGGGGGGGGGGGAAGTCATCCGGCAGCTGGGCTCTAGTGTTCCCCACCCACTGGTTTTCCCTTACAAATACAATCTGTACTGTTACAACTACCTTTCTATTGCATAGTTAGATTTTGCCTTTAGCCCTCTTCTTCTTGCTGCCTCGGTTTCCCCTTACAAATACAATCCCTACTGTTACAACTACCTTTCTATTGCATAGTTAGATTTTGCCTTTAGCCCTCTTCTTCTTGCTGCCTTGGGGGGGGGAGGGGATAATGTTGCCACCAGGAATTATATTCCAAACTAGTTAATTTAAACTTCCCCCTGAATAATGTGCCCAAGTGTCAGGCTCCTTTGTGGGACTATGTGGCCCTGAGGATCGGAATGGGATATATAGGAATCACATATTCTCTGGGGTGAACAAAAAACACAAAATAAACTTTTATTTTTACATGAAGCGTATTGGTTTCATGTTATTTCTTAAGCTTGATGGTTTCAAAAATAGTTATGTTCTTAAAAGTTTCTTTATATAGGCTTAGTCACACAAAGTAATTTTCCACACAGGTCTTCTTTATGAGACACACACAGGTCAGGTTTCAACACAGGTTGCCTGCTTTGCCCAGACTGAACATTTTCTCTCAGAAATGCATAGACACTCTCAGGCTGCACACAGCTTGCCTGTCTAAACCATAATGAACGTTTTCCGGCTCAGTAACTAAAAAACTGCAGTTCACTCCGCCCCTAGAGCACTGCTTCTGTCCAATCAGATTTCACCCGTCACACTTCTCAACACCTCACATACTCTCAGTCATCAACCAATCATATCACGCACTCATCCCTCTTTCACCCCCATTCGTCATCTGTAACACACCAAGCATTTAAAGAAACACACACACACTTAAATCATCACACCTGCCATTTTTAATTCCCTTCACTCCCCAGGAATGAGAAAGCAGCCTGGATGACAGGAAAAGTCTGCACAATTTACAGGAGGGGTTAAGTAGCCCCAAAGCTCACTGATTTTCCCCTGCACATACCCCCTTGTCCCTGCAAGCAAATCACCTTGGCAGATGTGGATAGGGTTGCCAGCTCCATGTCGGGAAATTCCTGGAGATTTTGGGAGAGGAGCCTGGAGAAGGCAGGGGATGGAGAGGAAAGGGACCTCAGCAGGGTATAATGCAGTCCACCCTCCAAAGCATCCATTTTCTCCAGGGCAACTAAGCTCTATGGCCTGGAGATCAGTTATAATTCCGGGAGATCTTCTGCTACCACCTGGAGGCTGGCAACCCTAGATGGGGACCTAGGAATGTATGTTTGCCAAGGCAACTTGTAATTACAGTTAAGATGCTCCCATATTTGTAGGTTGAAAGGTCCACTACAGCCAAAGCCAAATTTCAGAAAGATCTTGTTTTGTGCTCGGCACAGTGACTAAATAGTTATCAAACTTTTAGAATCATTCTGATTCATGGAGGCCCACCAAGCTGTAAAATGGCACCTTATTATTTCAGTTGTAGAATTAAGCAGAGATCAACACCACTAATTTAATTGTTTATTATTTACGTTGTGTCATCAATGTGCACAATAGCTTACAGAGTAATGGAAACAGAAAGACAATCTAAACTTCAGCAGAGGAAGAGAGGAAGAGATGATGGGAGGAACATTTGGGTTTTTTGTTGATAGGAGCGAAGGACTAAGGGGCCAAACGCTTCATGGAACAGATGAATTTTAAGTAACACCCATAACGTGGGCTACAGAATGCCAGGATCAAGAACTTTGAATAGCTCTACAAGCAACCTACTCCAAAGACCACATCTGGAGTTCAGAAAGTAGCTTGAATTGCCTATTTGAATTTGAAATGCTTGCCAAACCTTCAGCACAAAGGATTAATCTGATTTCTTTAATTAGTTCTGTATGTTCAAAGTTCTCTTCAAATAAACATACACCTGGGATGTAATGGTACACAGAGATAAGCTATTCTTGAATTATTCGGTTTGTATTGTTCTCCTGGAGGAATCAATCCTCAAAATATCTTTTAACCTTAAAAATTTGGGTCTGATGAAACTAAGAAACCAACTTTCTCCTTGTATTTCATAGTGATCTCTCAAATCAAGAATATGGCCTCAAGTCCTGAGCTAGCCTAAGATAATTTTATCAACCCTCTGATTATCCTACCAACTTTAGTGAAAGAGTGGCACACAATTTGTCCATATTTTTCTCATAAGGAAAAGGAAATAAAGTTTTTGGATCGTGAGAGAACATCTATACTTTGTAATATACCTCTCTTGGATTTTGCCTGAACATGATCACTCCGTAACTGTGATGCCACTAAATACTAAAATAGTATTTTAATTTGCTTTTCTAATATTCATTTGGTTATTTGTGCACTTTAAATTTATTGTTACCCATCCAGACCTTCTAGTGAATTAATTTTTAAAATTTGAAATAAGTTCTTATATGTATGTGAAATGTTTTGTTGTTGTTGTTGTAAGCCCCCCCCCCATTCTTTTAGCTTTAGAAATCAATAGCTTACCTTAGCAACAACAGATTCCTCTAAAAATTACTCCAAAGTCTGCTTAAAGTTTAAACTGAAAGAATTTAAGGAGTGGGAAGATAAAGAGATGTATTTAATTTCCATGTAACTATAAAACACAAATATTTTCATATAAAACTGGTATCCAATGAAGTTTTTAAAAAATCTGCAATGGAAAGATGCAAAACAGCTACATAATATTAGAAGTTTCTTTCATGATTCTATGTTTTTTCCATTTACTGTTCTGGCTGTGTATAGAACCCCAGTATATTAGAGATGTCAATCTTTCAATGTAGAAGCTTTCTTGTTTCAATAAATCATTGACTCAGAGTTTGTAGATACCAAAGGTATAACTTTTTAACTACATGTTTTTCACAGATGGATGACAGATAGATCTGAAGAAGTGAGCTATGGCTCACGAAAGCTCATACCCTACCACAAATTTTGTTGTCTTATGGGTGCTACTGGACTCTTGCTCTCTTCTATTGTGACAGATGGGTGGTCCCTCAGCAGCTATTTCTCTTATTGTGGATCACCTACAGCCAAAATAAAATAAAATAAAATATAGCTTTGCAAACGGAGTGTCTAGGTAACAATGAACAAACAAACACAGCATTCTGTCATAACATACAGCATCTATTATTTCTAACAGTGTAATCCTAAGCAAAATTACTGCAGTCTAATTAAACCATTGGAAAAAATGGTCTTGAGACGGGTGACTGTGCATACGATCACACTTTTAAGTTGATGTATGAAATTTTGTGTGAGTCAGAAGTACTAAAGAGGTGTTCTCTTTAGATCCTGTTGAAATAGTGTTGCAAGGGGATCACGGTTCTGTATTTTGATGAAAATGGAAAGCAGAATTTGTGTAAGGACAGAGTGTTCTGCCACAAGGGTAATTAGTATTTGCTGTTACTCTTGGTTAGGTTTCTTGAACAGCTGTCTGGGCAGCAACCTTGTCTTCAGGAGCAATATTGCTTTTCTTCTCAATAATCAGCAGAGCCAGATTGGTGGTTTCTGAAGAAAAACTTACAAGGATGCTTCAAAGGATAAAATACATTTTTTGTAACTGCACAGAGACTAAAATTATTATTCAGTCTGTCATAATATTTTAATCATGTAAAGAGAACCCAAAGAATCATACCCCCCCTGCCCCATAAACTGTTTTGTACATGGAGATCAAGTGACAATATCTTGCTTTGGATGCTACCTACCTAGATAGCAAGATTTACTAGGGAAGGGAACAGAAGTTCCTAATTTGTTTTCTTAAGGTAATCATGTCCATGTCAATAAAAGCATAGCAGAGAGGTCAGACATTCTTCCATTGTAACTGATTCCAGCTCCGGTGGGAAAACCCTTACCTCTAGCTTTCACCCACCATGGATCAAAGAGTGAGAACAGCCTAGCCCTCTTTCATCACACCCAGATCCAGCTAAGAATTCCTTTTCCAAGGAACATTTTGCTTCAAAATGTGCATTTGTATTAGATTTTGATTATTTGAGCCACTCCGGGAGTCAATTCTGTTGAGAAAGGCATACAAATATTGAACTGCATCAAACAACCTGTAAGTGCAGTTCCACTTGTGGAATATAACTTTAGAAGTGGAGGACCCACAAGGACTTGAAGGGGGAGATCTCATCTCCTTGTCTCCCCTCTCTTTGCATCCCCCTGGCAGAGCATGCAGCCTTTCTTTTCCTTCTCTCCCTTTTCCTTCCTTCCTTCCCTTCCCTGTCCCCCACAGCAGCATCTGCTCTCCTCACTCACCTTTTTCTGTTCATTGTCAGCTTTCCCTTTCTGCTATTTTTTCTCCTCCCATTACTTTCCTTCCCTCCTGTCTTTGACTCCTTTTTAATCTGTTTCCCTCTACTCTCCTCTGTGCTGGCACTAATTGAGGCTTAAAATCTTCAGCAATGATGGTTGCCAGTTGCTTAGCAAATCACAAAATGGCTACCAAAACCTCACAAGAAGTCTCATATCTCAATGGCACTCTTTTCTTAAAGAAATACACAGTCTTTTCCACACACGGCTTTTTCATCAGTTATGGCCCCATAGTGCATTGATTTTTCTCCAGGGTTCTGCATGCACGGTCAAAATAACCTAAATCAGTCTCCAAAATGCTTCCCAAACTATATTTCATTCTGCACAGTGAAAGGCTGCACCAGTTACAGTCGATTTTTGTCCAGGTTTGCTGTGGTTTTTTCCCCTGTGCAGACAAAATCCTTTGTGCAAGCTTATTATTTTATTTCTAGTTTCTAGCTGATTAATATTTTGAGTAATTTGCAACCCAATCCTATATTTACTATTCAGCGGAGTTCAGTGGGACTTCCTTCCCAGTACATGTGTGCCTTGATCCTAAGTTTGTTCATTTGATGACAGATAAAGGACTGTTGTGAACATGGAGGTCTAAGTAAACATGATTCTTAATGTGCTTTAGTGATATTATTAATGCTTTTGCACTGGTTTTCTTGTATTTGCTTCATAAATTGGCACCCAAGGGAAATTAATAAAAATAGAAACTAAAACTGTAACAAGAACTATTAATAGGTTGCTTTAAATTACAAACAGTTGTGGATACAAGTTTTATCAAACATTGTTGCGGCAATTTAAGACTTCCTTTTTTTTTAAAACCGAAGAAAGATCTTTATTGTACTACGGTAGAATATGACAAAGAGCACAAAGATATATAGGATAAACAATGCATTAGGCTTAGCAGCTAATAAAAAGAAAGAAAAGGAAAAAGTCTAATATCTGATTATCCTTTGAGAGTTACCAAACTGTACCTGGACATCCACACCAGATGCATGAACATCTCTTGGAGAGGTAGGAGTAGATGGAAGCTTCCTGTAGAGCCCTTCTTCCTCCATCCTCAATGAACCATATACACAAAAAACCACAGCCCATTTGAAAGCCTCACCCCTCCTTTTTCTTTAATTAAGAATTTTATACAAACAAAACTTACAAATCTTACAAACCATTACAAATTACAACTACAAAGATATCTTTGTATCTGTAAAAATTAACTGTTGTCTGTACAAAGTCACATTTCAAGAGATCCATAGTTATAACAGAAATATTTTCAATAAACATTTCTTTCAATAGGATTTACCACAGTCTCCACATTTCCATTTTGACAGCTTCTTGATATCTTAATTTTGTTAATAAAAGGTTATTTTTAGACAAAAATTCTATGCCAAATGGGAACCTTTCTTAGAAGTTTGAAATACCTGTGGGGTTGGATTATAAGTATAACTTTTCAGTTATTTTCTCCATCAGTAAAAGGTCCCAAATTTTATTGAACCAGGTGTTAATAGAGGGAATTGACTTTGATTTCCAATGTAATGCCAGTGAAGTTTTGGCTGCAAAGATAAGTGTTGTTATTATATCTTTCCTAATAGAAGGGATCTTCTGATCCCTCCACATATCTAAAAAGATAATTTCTGGTTTCAAAGGTATTTTGTAGTTTGTTATGAGCTCAATTTGAGATAGAATCTTGTTCCAAAAATCTGCTACATATTGGCACTTCCACCAACAATGAGCGCAATCACCTAATTTTCCACATTGCTTCCAACACAAAGATGGGTTTTTGGAATGGATTTTGGAACGTTTTTGTGGAGTAAGATACCATAAGAACTGTATATGATTGGAGGTTAATGTTAATGGCTTGTGATTTGAATAATCTCGAGTTCCAAATCAGATTCCATTCTACGTAATTACTGTTTCACATTTTTGTTGCCATTTTTTGTAGGGTTGTGCCTGATAGACTTCCTTTCTTAAGATAAAATTAAACCATTTTTGCATCTCTAGTCTCCTTTTCATTGCCTATAAAAAGTACTGGTTACTTAATTTACATTGCTAAATTTATCTGATTCTCCATCCAAGTCCCATCTTCAAGATGTCCAAAATACATTTTCTTGCTTTATTACAAGCTACTGAACCCTCAACAATTATTTTCATTTTTGATGAACTGTTTTTTGGCCTACAGGTCCCTTGTAGGGCTAAGGATACAGATAAAGATTCAATAAAATTCAATTCAAAATTGAAACAAAGCAATAAAATCAACACTTAAAAACAGGAGAGGATTCATGTTAGCTCTTATTCCAGCAATGTCACTTTTCTCAGTACACAATAAATTTACACACATTTCACTGAAGTGTCTATCACTTTGACAGGCCATGTCAGGGGAAACAGGCAGGAGAGGGGGAAGGGGCTCTTTCCATGCCAAGTTGTACCAGCCCATCAAGAGGGAAGGTTGGGCCAGCCCTGGTATGATCCATGGAAAAAAACTGTAGTGGAACAGCTCATAGATATCTAAATAAATATTTATACTCTGCATCTTTCTCTAATGGGGACTCAAAGAAACTTTCAACTAGACATGGGCATGAACGGAAAAAAACCCTGAACACCCTGTTCGTCGTTCGTTGCCATCCACGAACAACGAACAATGAACATGGACAAACATGAACTGTTCCCGAACATGTTCGTTGGGGCCAGAACCACCACCCCCATCCCCAACCCCCCCGTTATCCCCCCTCCTCTCAAACCCACTTACCTGGCTCTTTAAATATCTCTTTAAGCTATCAGCTGGCAGGCGGCAGGGGGGGATTCCCCCCTGCCGCCTGCCAGCTGATAGTTTAAAGGGCCCTGTCCTGGCAAAAACAGCAGTGTCTGCTAGCAGCTAGTTTGAGGGGTTACCAACTGACCTTCCCAATGTCCAATACCCACCAAATTTGCAGGGGACATAGTCCTCACTGTCCTTTGAAGACCCCCCCAAGTTTCAGAGAAATTGCACCCTGGGAATGATCCACGGGTCTCCCCCTTGGCTGTCATTTTCTCTTCACAGTGGCAAAAACGGGACTCTCTGCTGGAAGTACTTTGAAGGGTTAAAGCCAGAAGGAAAGCCAGAAGGAGTTCAGACAGAGTCAGTCCCTGCCTCCAGTTGCCAAGAGAATTGATTGCAGGTGCCAGACTGTCTGGCTTGACGAACGGCTGACGAAGGCAACCAAGGAGGTTTGCAACAACCACTTATTTGTTTAGAATGGGGCCTCATGAAAAGACTAATGGGCTGTTCGTGGGTTTTTTTAGTTCGTAATGCTGTTCGTGCCCATGTCTACTTTCAACATAATTCTCTCCTCTTCCATTTTATCCTCAAAAGACCCTACTCAGTGAGGTTGCTTAGGCTGTGAGAGTGTGACCGGTTCGAGTTCACACAGGGAGCTTCCATGGTACAGTGGGGATCTGAACATGGCCCCCAACAGTCTAACCACAATATCACATCACAGCAGGGCAAGTTTGCTTCCATCCCATGCATCGCTTCCAGTTCCTTCAAGATTCCTATCAATTGTGATATGAGCAAAGGAAATTTCTTACTCTCATAGGGCTTTCAATGTGCACACCTGCAACAGAGAAGAATGCGATCAAGGGGCTGGAGATCCCAACATAGCCTTATAAAGATGGTATTATAAACTCTTTCATTCACTCTGTTAATCTCAATTTCTACAAATTAAAAATATTTAACATTTTCAGAATCTCAGTGAAGTTAGTGGGACTCTGTACCTAAAGGTCAAGTTACAGGTTCATTATTTATTTTCTTGAGATTCCCTGTTCTTTTCTCCCTCTGTATGGATTTGCTAAAATGTAAAGGAAAGACAAAAAAGAGACCTTGCAGTTAGTGAGCCACCAGACACTGACCGGAAGATAGAGAGGAAGTAGGTACAAAACATAAGAACATGGCTTTTGTTCAATGAACAGTTGTTTATAAGACATTTGAAAAACAAACAAATACAATGGAATAAATTCCATTCTTTAAATTGGCCTTATGCATGAATCAAAGTAAGCAGACAGACAACCAGACCCATAGAATCCATATCTGTGCTGGGAAGTAAGGGGAGTTTTATGGATGCAGGAACTGTAATTGTATTCTCACCCCCACAACAAGCGTTGGCTGCAACAGAGAGGGAGAAAAAGGATCCCATATTCTGATGCATCTCTAGAGATCACATCATAGGAGAGAAAAAGAAGTGGCAATAGCGATGAATGATCTTCTGGGCAACATAATATATCAGATAGCCGTATCCCATTTCTCCAAGTTGGTAAATCTTAAATACTTGATTGATTGGCTACAAACCAACATTTATTATATTTGTACATAACTTGTCTTCCATTGTACATATGATTTCCATAAGCTGTGCCTCCTTAAAATCCTCACAATGGGTTTTTGTTTTCTGGATGCCGAACAAACCTCTTATTCTTGTTTAAAACCCTCCATAGCCTGGTCCTCCTTAACAATCTGCTATGGGTACCAAACAACCCTGCCTTCATTCCTCCAACTCTTCCACTCTACCAGCCATAGTTTTCCAGAGGAATCCTGCTTCCTCAAATAACTCAACCTTTCTCCCTTGCTGCCCCATATACCTGGAACTGTGTCCCAGAATACCTGCACAATGTCACCTCTCTCAATTCCTCATAACCAGCCTTTTCCATGAAGACTTACACAATGCCCCTTCACACTGTTGAAGGTAAGACCAAGCATATGTTACTGTCACAAACATTTCTTCTTCTCATTTATCTCCATCTGCCTTTCTTTTGCTGTCTACCTTACACATTTTAGATTGCTAGTTCTTCAACATGAATTCTGTAAAGCACCACACACACGGATGGATCTCTATGCTCAGAGCCATACTTCTTTAACTTCAGTGGCTGAAATGAATCCCGATACAACTTCATATTGTTATTCGGGCTACACAGATTGAAATCATCATTTGAAAGTTGGGTAAGAATGTCATGAGACATCATTATCATCACAACAACTGTGCTTATATACCGCTCTTCTAGACAGATTAGTGCCTCACCCAGAGCAGTGAACAAGTTAGTGTTATTATTATTCTCACAATACAGCTTGGGAGCTGGGGCTGAGAGGAGTGGCTTACCCAAGGCCACCTACTAAGCTCATGGCAGTAGTGGGATTTGAGTCAGTAGAGTGCTGATTTGCAGTAGAACCACTTAACCACTGTGCTACAGAATACATAGTATTCTGATACAATATGGAAAACAATTACTTTTATTTCTTTTAGCCCATGTGCTATACATGCATCTGATAGTAATGCACTTTATTACAGTTCAGTGTGATTGACAGTCTTTCACACCAATACCATGAGGTAAAGGAGATCTTTATTATTTCTGTTTAAAATACAGCTGCCGACTTGCTGGCCAGGCTAAGGTCTCTCTACTCCATTCTAGTCTGAACAGCAGCCAGAGTGCTATGATCATTCCATGTTTGTTCCTACCTTCTTGGACTCAAGGGTATTCATTTTTGGAATGCGGAAACTTCCTTAAAGAGTTATGGCAAGCAGACATTGAGATAGCTGTCCTTTATGGCAGGGGAGGTAATTACATCCTCTTACTTGGGCCCAAGCACGTTAGTTGAATGTTGCACTGTAACTTCCTTATCTGCCATTAAGATGGGACAGCACACTCTCATACTGAGGGAGACCAAGGGCTTTTCTAGCCTTTTCCATTCGGTCAGCAGACACACACACAGGATGTTAGTCTCCTGTATGGAATCTATACTTCTTTTCTCATGACAACATTTCAGTTGTAGCACATATAATGATGCAATGCTAACCACTAAGAACACATAAGTTTGTCCCCATAATCTCAGCTAGTGTGGCCATAGCACTTGTGCATTTTGTGCAGAGAATGTCAGTATCTTCAGTAACAATGGATAATATATTCTCCACTGCACATTTTCTGGATTTTTTAAAAAAAGTTTTATTGTACCTCATCCAATATATCAAATGCACTGATAAAAAAACAAGACAGTGAAACTAGCTTTTCCTCCCCTAATAATGCCCTGACATTTAACTGATCTGTAAACTTTAAAAAAAAAATCTGTCCAACATAGAATGAATTAATTTGTTATTAATAGTCCACATTTTTCACTGAGACTCAAGGTCTCATTGTAAAATAATACAATCAGTAGGATAGGACATCCAATAAGCAATGTAATAAGATCAGGATTGTAGAAATCTAAAATATCTTAATCTTATTTTTTTTTTAGAATTATCTCCCCTTCTATATGGAAAACATATCTTAGATGATTCACACAGGTGCCAGCCCAGAAGCAGTACTGCTATTTATGTGAAAGAAAAGGAATGCATCTTCTATGGTAGTGAATGTCCCCCATGGAGTTGTGCATATTTAAACCACTTTTTAAAATTCTGTTTATGACTATCAAATACACATTTAAAACCAACTAAATGTTGCAGCTGTATTCAGAAATAAAGCCAACTGAGTTTAGTAGCACACACTCTCAGTGAGAAAGTTGGACTATAAATGACATAAATAATAACAATAATAAGTAAAAACAAAAAGGTTCATAACTTGGGAGAAAACTGCATTTTTGATTACCTGGACAGGCCCTTCTATTTAACCTTCTATATTTTCAAACCTGTTGTTTAAAACCTTCAAGACATCTTCTGAAAAAAGCTTACACATATTGCATTTGGGATCTGTTTTCATCCCAAACCAAATTCCCCATGTATATTGGGTAAAAATATTCTACGAAGGGTTTTTGTTTGTTTGTGATCATCATGAAGGGCTGTATCTCCCCAGAGCACTTAAAAACAGCACTCAGGAACAGTTTTCTTAATAAACTCATTGCTGAGAAAAAGTATCCCAGTGAGTTATTTCTAGTACCCCACTGGGTTAAAAAAAACAGAATAGCAAAATGCATAGATCATTTTTGGTTCATTTTCTACCCAAATGCTTTTTTAAAAAGCTATATTAAAATATAAGTGATAAGTATCTATACTTTGGCGGCATTGTTTATTACTGTACATGAGAGAATGTCCTAAGATGAAACAGTTTTAGAGTCACTTTACAATGAACTCTACCCAAAAATTATAATTGGGGAAACTAATTCATCCCAGCAGTGTTTTCTGGGTTAATTTGGTTGAAAGTGGCAACTCGTGCATTCAAAATATATAGCGATGGCAGGTCAATATCAAAAGGGGGCAATATTTTCACAGAAGCAACAAACAAAAACACAAGCAGAGACAGAAGAAGCAGGGCAGCAATAGAAAGCAGCGATCAATCTCCCCACGTATAGAGCGAGAAACAGCTGGGGGCAAGTATACCACTTTATACCAAGGTACAGGATACATACAGATGGTCATTCTCATCCATGCGTTTCACGCTCTTTCCTCACACCCACCCTCCACTCTACCTTCGCTGAAGGGCTGCAGCGTTTCCCCACCACGGTTGCAGCTTGGGCAGCTGTTTTTCACAGTTGGTTGATACCCACACAAATCAGAGGCTTCCATCAGTTCCCAGATGCCACCGCAGACGTGAGAGGAAGGCGCCGGTTCTCGGCAGAAGGACCCAGCAAGAGGTTTCAAACCCGCTTCCCTCTTTCAGAATTTGCCTGCATGCGCGCGCGCCTTTTTCTCGACTCAGGAACTGATTCATCTCTCTCCATGAGATCATCAGAATAATTATTAATATTATTACTCCCGCCCTACATTCCCTTTCTTTAACATTTCTCCATCCCCCGCCCAGCCCCTAAAAAAAGTGCACTGGGAAATCATTTACACCGAAGATCTATTACTTCTTTGCACAACTGATCCCAGTCCCAGAACCTTTCTGTAGCTTTTGCTGAGGAACATCCTCAGCCCAGTTTGGGCCGAGCTAGTCAGAACTTGGGAACTAAGCGGGGACGGACAGTACTTGAATAGAAGACCACTAAGGAAGACTAGGGATCGCTACGCGGAAGAAGCCGGTGGCAAACCACTTCTACTCATCTCACGCCCGGAACTCCCCATGGAAGGGGCCGTCATGAGCTGGATGCGGCTGGATGGCACGTTCGTTATACTTCGGTCCACAATTCGAGCCACCTTAACCCTATGTGGAATTAACCCTTCATGGCCTCAGCGCTAGTACCTTCCTATCCCCCCACCCCACTCCTAAACCAAACTTGAATTACCCCAACTAACCCTTCCCTCAGCTAAACCTCTCTGGTCCTTCATCCTAGCTTTGCTCGGCCATTTATATCCTCTCTTCTCCCTCCCACGCTCCCCCCATGCGGCCTCCTCCAGCCACCCCACCCGATTGCTCCCCTCCCATAAGTCACTCTCCGCCTCAGCCGCCCTCCTTCTCAGTACCAGCCACCCCTCGGACGCCGTCTGTAAGCGTGGCCGCGATTGGTCGAGCCGCGGTGCCTCCTCCGTGTGAGAGCCGCGGATTGGCCGAGCCTGAGCGGCCCGCCTTACCCGTTGTGTGTGTGTGTGTGTGTGTCTGTGTGAAGGGGTGTCTCCCTCCCCTTCCCCTCGAGCTCTCTGGCAGTGTCAATGGCTCCTCCTGCCACAGAGCGGCGACGGGCTTAAGCCGGAGCCGGCACTGGGGGTTGCGGGTGGCTCCCGAGACAGAGAGAGAGAGAGACGCTGGCCGGGGGGGTTGGGGAGGGAGGGAGAGAAGAAACTCGCGCGCGCTCGCTCGTGCTCGGAGAGGGAGGGGGGAACGGTGGCACGAGCATCCCCTCATTTAACTGCCGCCGGCGAAGGAGCGACCCAAGCGGTAGCTGAGGAGAAGGCGACTCTTCCCCTGCGCGAGCTCCGCCGGGCCGGTCCCCTGAGCCGGGGTCTCTCCTCTCCCCCAACCGCCCGAGGCAGTGCCGGTGCCGGAGGAGCGACCCCCTCTCCTCCCCCCGACCGAGCCGGCAAATGAACTCGGTCCGAGCCGCCAACAGGAGACCCAGGCGAGTGTCCAGGCCGCGCCCGGTGCAGCAGCCGCCTCCGCCGCCGCCACCTCCTCCTGCTCAGCCGCCTCAGCAGCAGCAACAACCCCTGCAACTGCCGCCGCCGCCGCCGCCACCGCCGGAGAGAAACAACAACAACGCCGCAGCTGCCGCCGCAGCAGCCGCCGCCGCCGCCGCCGCCGGGGAACGGGGTAAGGACGGGAGAGGGCGAGAAGGGGCCAAGGACGGCCATGAGGCGGAGGAAGAACCGGGCGGGGCCGGGAAACATGGCAAGCCAAAACTGCCGCCTTCTTTCTCCCCCCCTTTAGGCGTACAGGCCGCGCTTTGTTTGGCTCGGGCCCTGCGGAGGGATGGTGTGGGTGGGCTGCGGAGGGTGGCTGGAGAAGCGCGTTGTGGGTCCTTCCCAGGTACGGGGGGGGGGGCAGTGAATACAGCGCCCCCTCTCGGATCCCCAGGGAGAGACGAGAGAGAGGCCCATGTCCTCGTTCTGCCATGGGAGGAGAATGCTCCCCCCTGTGTCCGGGACACGGTGTATCCCAGTAACTTGTGTTGACACCTTTCCTTTCATTATCTTCCTCCCCCTCTTCCTCAGTCTCCTGCCCCTCTCTTCTTTTTGTCATGGTGTCTCATGGAGACAAGAGCTGCTCCCCCTCCCTTTCCTCTTCCTCTCTCTCCTCCCTCGCCCTGCCCCAGTGTTTTTGCTGCGCAGTTTGCATTCAATGTGGCTTTGGTTACCCGGGCCCCGAAGGAAAGAGCAAGGAGGGGTTGTGGGGCGGAATAGAAGAGATAAATTATCAGATCTGCTACATAAAGAAATTTCTTTCGGGATAGATGACCAGCCATTTATTTGATTCCCCCCCCCCACTTGCTTCCTTTATTTCGCCCCCCTCCCCCAGTAAAACGCAGAAATATTTGCTCCTGGTGTCAGGCTGCAGCTGCTGGGAGCAGAGTAGTCTTCGCCTTTCTTGCATGTGTGAAGGTTTCAGTTCTCTCTCCCTGTGCATGTTGGTCCGGGGCCTAGTGTAAAAATGTTGTCATATCGGAGGTAGGAAGCACCATTGTCTAAAAGGACTGGGAATTAATCGTGGTAGGGATTCCTCTTTTCCTTCTTTACTTCCTTTTTCCGTAATGGAGGCTTGAACGATTACCCTGGAAAAAAAATAAGGTTGGGGGTGTTCTTGTACAGGGCGGAGGAAAGGGAGAAGAAGGGTGATCGCTTGCTTGCTGGGCTGCATAACTGTTGCCATATTAATTGGCTTGGTTTCTGTGTATGTGTGTTGGTGTACTGTCGTCGCAGGGTTATTTTCTAAAGGAGAAGAACGGGTGGGATCGAAGGAGACATTTTGCATGTTTTATACTATAGGTTGAATGTTAATTTTTTTATGCATCGGATGTCACACCTATTGCATGATAAAAGAAGAATGACCTGTGGTATAAGACTTTTAACAAAAAACCACTCCAGCCGTTGTTGTCAGGAATGTCTTTTGTTTGAGTGTGTGGGATAATACGTTTGATACAAGACGTTAGAGCTTAAGAAGTACGTTGTGATTCAGTTTAAGTTTTTTTTAAAAAAATGCGACTGAAATGTCAACTTATTAAACAAAGACAATGTATCCAGCTGAAACACTTTTATTTCTTATTTTCCTCCATTTCTTTCAATCCCCCCCTTCTGTGCAAAGAAGGTTGTCCAAACCAGATAGCAGAGTATTTCCAGAGGATGTGATGTCTTTTGCCCAATTATGCATTTTGTGTAAACCATTAAAAATCTTTGTCATTTAGTTATATAATTGCTAAACTAATAATGTGCTATTTTAAAAAGAATGAAATAATTTCCTCTTCTTGTGTGACCATGAATTTTGGGCCTTCACGTGCTCCTAGTGCAGGTTTTTAGGTATGAGCTTATATGTTGACAGTTTCCAGATAGGTGAGAGTGGTTTTGTAAAAAAGAATGTAGGGAGGGGGAGGTGAATGTATTGAAGGATGCGAGTTATGCTTGCTCTGTACTGAATTCAAGATTGTAGCATAAATGCTCTCTGAATGTTAGGCCTTGGACTGGCTGACATTTCTCAAATCTCTGAAAATTGTCTCATATTTAATGAAAAGCTTAAAAGTTTGGTAATGTTCAGGTGTGTATTTTTAATAGAATGTCTAACAAAAGCAGCATAAAGTAAAAGTAGTAACAGCAGGTCAACTGAATATGTATTTTGCATCCAGAGAGATTTAGTATTCTCTATATATCAAATATTGGAATTTTTATAGACGGTATTTAGAATTTTTGGAGGTGTAGAACATTCCTGCTGTTCTTTAATCACAAGAAAAGACCAATACCTTTTGCTGGTGTGCATAAAGGTTATCACCCTTAGTTTTAAAAGCCAGTCAAAAATTGTTGGACAAGTGTAGATGAATAGGAAAAAATGGGGGGGGGAATCAGTTACCAAGTTTAGATTTTTTTAGGGGGGTGGTCCTCAGAATAAGAAATAAATTCCATTGAGAGCAATAGTTTTAATTCTGAGTAACTGTGTTACTAGTCTGGCACTGTCTTAAAGGCAAGCCAGTCAAGTGAGTAGGATTTTAATTACTATGAAGGGATGTAGTTGTAAGTTTATTGCAATTAGCCATTGGCCGTAGCAAATTTACAATTAACAAAATGAAGGCATGTACACATTCATTCTTTCTCTGCACTTACTATTTGTTAATAAATTAATACAAATCACTTCATATGCAAGATGCTAGAAATTACTTGAGAAATATAAACTGAAATAAAAATGTGGTGGGCATGTTTTCATTATGGTGCGGATTCTGGGGTGTCACGTGACTGAAAATTTGAGGTTTTAAAAAAATTTGCTCAGATCTCTTTGCTAGGTTTGAATAGGCAAGGGGTCATGTGAATCGCTTCATCAAGAGCACTGCTGCTGGCATTCTTGTGATAAGTTATATTCATGTCTTATTGTGAGGATGCCACTGATTTTTATTCAAAGTGAACTGATTTATGTGATCAGAATGCTGTATGAGTACATTGTATCTGGGCAGATGAAAAAGTTTGCAAGCCTTGTAAAAAGCAGCTGTGTGAATTGGCTCTTGGTAGTACAAAACCAGGAGTGAACTATACTATGCTGAAATCTTTATCAGTGATGCTCACTTCCATTTGAACAGCAGGATTTGAGTCCAGTGCACCTTAGAGACTAACAAGATTTTCAAGATAAAAGCTTTCAATGGTCAAAGCTGTCCAAGGTGGCACTGGACCCAAATCCTACTACTGCAGACCAACCCAGCTTCCTACCTGGAACTCACTTCCTTTTGACTATAGTGGAATTGGTTTCCTGATGGTTGTCAAAGAATCAGTCTTTTGGGGCTGTAGTTCCATAATTTGTCATAGTTAAAAGATTTTTTTGACAAAATTTATGAGCTAATGAAGTTTTCTGAAAACTGGATAGAAAAAAATTGGTTCCTACGCTTTACAGTGACACAAATGCCTGTTGTTAGGCCCATCTGGATTTTTGTATCCTTCATTGTTGCTTTTCATTGTTGCTTTCCAACACAGAAATATATATCCTAATGCTAAGTAAAAATTGTGTCACTTGGAAATCAGTTTCAAATTTCAAATCCCATAATATATTGAAGACATCTATTTTTGGAATTTACAGAGCAAGTCTTCATATGGACAAAGGTGATGTAGCTAAAGGGTATTTGGCCAGTATATTTCCACATATTTACATCTTTGCAGCACTAATTGTGTTTGAACAAGAATTTGCATATAGCTAGATGCATCAGAATGTGTATTGCACTGAACTCAATATAAACTGGATAGATGGTGAATGCACTTGTAAAGTCATTCTGATGCACTTGTAGGAACCAATGTGTATACAGAAGCTTACTTCCATGAATGTTTCCTTAGGTGGAGTGGGGTGATAATATGCAAGGAGCTAGTGTCAGTAAAATCTGGGTTGATTTTTAAATTGGGCCTTTAATGCTGATTTTAAAACAATTCTGTCACCCAGCTTCTTCCATTTAGTTTTTTTTTAAAAATGATTTTTGTTTAATTATGTCATCAAACATGTTATTACAATGAGTAATATAGTTTAGAATACTATATTTAGTATAGTATAGAGTTGCCTTTGGCTGGCTGACCATGCAATACAGAGCACAGTTACTCCTGTTTAAACACACAAACTCTGCATAGGATTGCACTATAAGTTCACAGATCTCTCTCTCCCTCTCCTTGTATCAGTAACTGTGAATTTCACTTTTGAATACACACTCGTTTGGATCTTTTGTTTTTTGAGTTCTAATCCTGCAGATTCTAGCAAGTCTAGCCCTGTCTGCTATTGGTCACCTGCAGGACTGGATGGTAGAGTATGTTGATACTATACATAGGTTCAATGTTAAACCAATTTTCACATTTTAAAAAATTAAGGAGAATAAAATTCAAAGTTGTTTATTTAATAAAACTAAAAAAAAATTGGTTTCCCCTGGGTTCAGATCAGATATAAGCATGTGCAGTGACTGTGTACATACATACTAACCATAATAGTTGGCACTGTCAGCTTTCACAGCAGCAGTCATCTGTTTGGGAAAGGTGAAAGTTCTGTTCTCCCTCTCTGCAGGTATGTCAGCATCTTACTGGATCTGCATGTGCAGGCTCTGTCCAGTGAGTGGAACCATATTTGTCCCAACTACTGAGAAAGTCAAGCCACAGGCTCATGCATGCAACACTTGATTGTACATAGAAATGCAAAAATTTCTAGAAACCCGTAGCATGTTAAAAAAAGAAAAAGAAGCTTTGTAACTGGTATTACGTAAGGATACTGGGATACCTAACTGGTATCAGATTTCTCCTATCTTGTTCTCAGCAAATATCACTGGTTTCTAAGTTTTGGAAGAATTTTTGTAGTCATATTTGCTCACATTCCCAGGATCTGTTATGTGGAAATCTTTCTGCCTGTGTATCACTCTTCCTAGATGGGTCACTTTTCTCTTTGTTCTACCATGGAAAATGTACATACTTAGCTAATGGGACAGTCAGGAGGGCCTCTTTCTGTGATCTTAATTCATGAGCAGGAACTGAGAAGACAGTCCTTCAGATACCCTGGTCCCAACCATGTAGTACTTTAAAGGCCAAAACCAACAGCTTGAATTGTACTTGTGAGTGGATTAGTAGCTGGTGTAACTGCTGTGATATTCGGGTTACATGCGCCCAATAGCTGGCCCTGATCAGCAGTCCAGCTGCAGCTTCTGATCGCTCTTCAAGGGCGCCTTTAAGTAGAATACATTGCATTAGTCCAATCTAGAGGTAACTAAGCCTTGGATCACTGTGGCTAGATCTGACTAAGCCAGGAACAGGTGCAGTTGGCGCACCAACCAACGCTAGGCAAAAGAACTCCAAACCACTGCAGCTACCTGGTTTTCTAAGGTGACTTCTGTGCTGAGCAGCATTCCTAAGCTGTGAACCTGACTTCAAGGGAAGTATAACCCTGTTCAAGATGAGCAATCTCAAGTTTCTTTCTACTAACATAGAGAACCTCAGTCTTGTCAGGATTAAGGTTCACATTGTTCATCCTCATCTAGGCCATTGATCCAGAGGAGTTAGCCGTGTTAGTCTGTAGTAGCAAAATAGTAAAGAGTCCAGTAGCACCATTAAGACTAACCAACTTTATTGTAGCATAAGCTTTTGAGAGCCACAGTTGTCTTCATTAGATGCATCTGAGGAGAGCTGTGGCTCTCGAAAGCTTATGCTACAATAAAGTTGGTTAGTCTTAAAGCCCATTGATGACTCCAATAACTGGTTCAAAACATCAACAGCATCCTTAGAATTAGGTGGAAAAGAAAGATAGGGCTGAGTATCATCAGCATATTGGTGACACTACAGCCCAAAACTCCTGATGAACTCTCCCAATGGTTTCCTGTAGATATTAAATAACCTGGGGGATACTATTGGACCTTGTGGAACCCCACAAACCAATGGCGCCACCTTCTGAGACTGACCTCCCAGATAGGACTTGAACCACTGGAATACAGTCCTTTAGTCCCAGTACTGAGAGGTGACTCAGCAGAATATTATGGTTGATAGTATTGAAGGCCACTGAGAGATCCAGCAGGTTTGGAGGGACATACTTCCCCTGTCATGCTCTTGCTGGAAGTCATCAGCCAAGGTGACTAAAGCAGTCTCTGTTTACTCTGACCTGAAGCCAGATTGAAATGGGACCAGAAAATCAGTTTCTTCCAAGAGCTTCTGGAGCTGGGAAGCTATCCATTGCCCTAGTGCCTTGCCCAGAAATGAAAGATTGGAGCCTGGTTGGAAGTTCTCCTACATGATAAGGCTCATAAAGAGCTTTTTCAAAACAGGTCCAGTTACTGCCTCTTTTAGCTTGGATGCCACAACTCTCACTCTCAAGGAAGCATTCACTGCTCCCCTTACCCAGTCAGCCAGTCCCCCTCTGGCAGCTTTTGTCAGCCAGGAAGGGCAAGGTAGCAGAGGTAGTAGGCCTTACTTCTCCAAGGATGTTGTCCACATCCTCAGGCTCCACAAGCTAATATAAACCAGACAAGAAGATGCCAAAGGTACATCATCTGACCATGCATCCATGCCAGCACTCTGAGTGGATCTTGACAATTTTGTCTGCAGAGTAAGTAGCTAATTGATCACAACAGGCTATCATCTGGTTAAAGTCCAATTCCTTGTGACTATGATGTAAAAGCCCCCAAACCACACAGAACAGCTCAACTGGATGTTTATGTGCTGTTCCAAAGGTAGTAGAGAAATATTGCCTTTTTGCCACTATTGCTCTAATATGGGTTGTATGCTTTGTTCAATCAGCCTTGCTTCAAGTTTTCTGCCAGCAGGACTCTAGCTGTCATTCTTCTGGTTTCGTTGCCATCAATTCCTTTGTAAACCAGGGAGATTTCTTGGCTCAGTCTAGGGGGGTGAGGACGATGGGACAATTGTGTTAACACCCTGGGCCATCTCCCTATTCCAGAGTCAGAGACCTTGACAGAATTGTCAGTAGTTGAGGTGGGGAAATTGCCAGGTGCCTCCTGGCTAACAGGTGCTTAGGGCGTACCATCTTAATGGTTCCACTACTCCATTAGAAGGAAGAGATAGTATGTCTAAACTCTTATAAGGTAACAATCTGTCCCTGAGAAGAGAGTATGCTTTAACTCCCCCACCTCCAGATGATCTTCCCCAACAGTATAATAGAGTAGATCCATTGTGTGCCCTGCTAATTGTGGGGGGCCAGTAATTATCCGAAATACTATTACTTAATGCATATAGTCATCGTTAAGACCTAGTGTACATATGCAGGAGAATGAGGTGGTAAACTGCTGAGGTGCTAGAAGATGCACTGTATCACTGCAGACTGCCCCTGGTGGATTCTGTTATTGAATGCTCTTGCATGGAAAAAAGCTCCTTACAAATGGAAAAGAACAGCAAAGAGTGGGTTGCAGCCTGATATTTTGTTTGCTTTCTGTTTGTTTTAAACCCAGATGAGCACTCAAATGTGATGATAACACTTGCCGTTTGAACCAGTACAACCCATTCTACCACATCCATGAGGTGTGCTTTATACGTAGATTAAGTCTTAATGTTTCTTTTTTTTCACGCAGTCATGAAATTTATATTTAGTCTGTTGTATTGCATATACATGCTTATGCAAGCTGTCCATATATGCCAGCCTGAAGCAGTGCAAACTCTTTTCTCAACTCTGCAGGAAAAAAGATGTGTACCAAGTGTGTTAACTGTGTTTAAAGCAACAGTTTCTTATCCAAGAAAAGCAAGATCTATTACTTTACCATTCATAGTACCGTACTGGTTTATCATGCTTAAAAATCTTTTGAGTTTTCATATAAGAGTATACTCTAAAGGCTGGTTCATACTCTCATCCAATTGTCAGTCTTCCCCATCATTCTCATAAATCAATGTGTGATGCAAGGGCTCTGTGTGTACTGCAAAGCAGTCCTGATGGGCACAGTTATTCTTCCTCTTGCTTATTTTTCTTGAGGAGGAAAAATTGTACAAATTGGGCCTCTTTGTAAGCCATTGTGTTACACACTTCCTTATGTCTCTGATGGGTAGGCATGCATGACTATTCCTCCATTTTACAAAGAATTGAAAGCTTAGTGAGTCTGAACAGTTTAGTTTCAAGAACTTATTAATTCTAGACTTCTGTGTACACATATATTCCTAGTCTGGAGTGTTGGTGGTGGAAAGTGCTGTCAAGTCATAGCTGATTTATGGCAACCCCTGCTTTGGTTTTCAAGGCAAGAAACTAACAGAGGTGGTTTACCATTGCCTGCCTATGCAACCCTGGTCTTTGTTGGAGTTCTCCTATCCAGTTACTAACCAAGGCTGGCCCTGGTTAGCTTCTGAAATCTGATGAGATCAGGCTTACTTAAGTACTATTTAATTAATTTTTAAAAAATTATGCTGCCTTTCTCAGGGACCTGACTGAAATGACTTGGAAAAGATGATAATAAAAACATAAAACATTGGAGGGGAAGGATAATTCATAGATGAGGTGCCACTTGTGAAAAAGCCCTACCTCTGGCTGCCACCAACCTGAACTCTGAAGGCAGGGGCATGAATAAAAGGGCTCGTGAGGAAGGTTATAGCTGGCAGGCTGGATGGTATGGGAGAGGTAGTTCTTTGAGTACCTAGCCCCAAGCTGTGAGGTCATTTTGCTGTAGACTATCTTTTTAGTGTTGCACGTGCTGCTTTCTCAGAGATTTTTGGATTTTCACACTGTTTTGTGTGATGCTTTGATATTGATGCATGATATGACAACATGGCATCTTAAAATGTAGGATGGCATCTTTGAACTGGTTATCAACATTACTTGTTAGCTTCAGCAATATGAAAGAAGCTAGAAACTGACACTTGTGTAAAATTCTCGCCTAAGTTCTTGATGGTGAAAAACAAATTGTTTATTATCAAGACTGATTTAGTGACATTTGTGCTCTTAATATATAGTTGAGGAGGTATGTATGTCTTTACTATACTGATTACATAGGTTGAATTTTACATAGAAATGCATTATAAATAAAAATGTATTTTTATTATATTAACATCGATTAAGGAACAGTAAAAGCAGTATCTTTTAGTATGCCATTGGTAGAATAAACACAGGGTCAAGGAGTAAAATGTGGACAAGTCAGAATAATTTTGTATCAGAGTAGGTGGAGCTCCAGGATGGATTCTTGTTTCTGCTGAAATGTTTCCATTATTTTCATAGCCAAGAAGTGGTGTGTGTGTGTGTGTGTGTGTGTGTTTTGAAAGGTCAAGTTTTCAGTATAAAGGTGCTTATCTCAGGATCAAGTATATAAAATGTGAGTCTTCATGAATCAGTGAATAAGTGTTTTAGTCAAATAAGCCAGTTACCATCTTTTGTATGTACTGTGTTCAAGGAAACGTATGCTGAGGAGGATTTGATGATATAGTCAGTTTTTCTTAACATGTGGCATTATGCATTGGTAGTGTCACTGATTTAGTTGCTATCATTTATTTATTTAGAAAACATATATGGTGCATCTCCAGACAACTTGCTTGAGGGTGCTTTTACAATCAGGGTGCTATTTCAGTGTTTTCCATACTTTCTTTTTTTCTATCTGCTGATGATCCTTCACTCCTTCGAGGTTACATGTTCAATTTATACAGAATACTAACCAGGCCTGTGGATATCATTGTCTCCTCTGGACTGAAAATGTGCTGTAAAACAAACCCAATACCCCACCCCTTACCCCTGTACATACAGAAAGATAGGCAGTGGGCATGGAAGCTTTCCGATAGTGAGCTTCTCTTTGATGAACCGTGTAGAAATCCCTGGAATACAGCTTGAGAATCTCTTTTCTGCTTATTGTAATGTTGGTCAAGTTTTTATCCTTGAAAAAAACTTAGGCCTGTAACATTTGATTGGCTAGAAGATTTGTAGTTAATCAGCTGCAATATGCACTTCAGGAAATTTTTAATGCAGGTACTTAAAGTGGGGGGTACTCTTTGAGCCGTTTCTGTATTCTTTCTCACATAACATGTCTTTTGTGTTATGGTTCCTGCTATAACATGTATGTACATAATCTTATAAAAAAGGAAAGTATTTTTTTCTTTAATACAGTTATTCTTCATATGTAAACACAGAGTTTTAGGTGGTTTGCTTAATTGGGTAATGGCCCTAAATATTTCACACTGAACAGACTGAGTAGATGAAAATATATCTGGAGTAGTTACTCCTAGTTGAAAAGGTCTGTATAGCATCAAGGCAGTTTTCAAGAAACAAGATTTGTTTTGTAATTGGAGGAAACAGCCTATTTCTTTCTGCTTTCAATTGCTTTGCTAGGTAACAATGAACAAGATTGATCTGAACTTTAAAACAAAGGAAACAAACTCTTGCCTCTTATGAATGAACCTAATATTTCATATTTGTGGCCAGTTATGATTTAGCTCTTTTGCAGTGCTTTAGGGTTTGTTACTTGAGTTTTCTTTATTATAGTTATTTCTTGCCAGCAACTCTCTGATGGTGGGAGAATTCAGTAATATTTCAGTTACTTAGGGATTGAATTTTTCGATGCCAAATTAATGAAGTTGTAATTCTTCAGAATTTATTTACTCTGCTTTTTCTTCTGTGTAATTTTAGATCAGTAGGTGCTGAAACAGATGGAGGCTGAGCTTGTTTGGTAGGAAGGGAAGTTAATTTGTAGAATGCCATCACCATGCATAGTTGCCTTTGTCAAGGAAATCTCTGTATTGCTCGTTTCTAAGTACTGGAAAACTTTCTGATTTTGTTGCACCATTTCATGTGAGACCTTGAATAGCTTGCAAGTGGGCACAAGTGGGGCATGGGGTTGGAGGGACACGGAAGAGGCAGTGTGAGGCATCCATAGTACTAAAAGATTGGTAAATTGCCTTGCACTCACGTAATGAAGCATTTTCAACAATAAATGTGATACTTCTAAAGCACAAGACTCTTGTCAATACAGAAGGATAAGCAGCAGACACATTCCCATCTTTACATGTAAGCAGTTGGAATGTATGCACTTACATAAGACAATTCTGGGCATGATCCTCCTATAGTCCCCCAATGTAGATCTGTCCGTCCTAACATGCTTCCTGCTAATCCTATGGCCAGGTAAGTCAAGAATGACAGGAACTGGGCAGCATACCTCACTAGGAAAGCATAGCAGGCACAAGTGAAGAAATGGAATGTTATTCTGGGAACAATGCAAGAAGGCCACACATAATAGGCTGAGGTGATAGGCATGCAGGAACATGGGAGTAGGATATCCAGCTCAGCAATAACAGAATGAAGTACAGATATTGGAGGTACTATATTAAGAGATAATACATTATTTCTCTGTATTCCCCTTTTGTGAATATTGGAAATGAAGAAATATGAAATGACCAACAATATATTCTTTAATCCTAACAACCAAAAAAAACCCCAGACTGGTGTCTCCCAACATTTATTAATATTTGGTATAAAACTGACAGGAAAAGTCTTCCTTTCTATATTAATTCTCCCTATCCTGGGATTTGAGATAATGTTTTGAATGATTTCAGTATCAGTGCCTACAGCAAATCATAATAGATGAGATCACTGCCTCAGACAGCTGAATTTGGGTGCCATTGAGGGCAGCAGGTGTAAACTATGGGGCACAATTCTGCTGTACTAACCCTGATGAAATGAGTGATGAGAACAGAAGTGAGTGCTCTTCTGTTCATTTCATTGGGGCTTATGCAGGTGCATTTGCAGTGAATTGTCTTGCATCTTATTTAATGGGGCGAGAAGGGATATTATTTGGATTTCCTGCTTCAGTCATAAAAAATGATATATTAAACAATGAAGAAATTACATAGTTGAAGGATACTTACAGCTACAGACAGCACATGCTGTACATAGTAGTATAGTCCACATTCCCGATCCCTTTACCAAAGTGTCTTTCTGGACAGATTCATTACAGTTGAGCTCTGTTACCTGAGTAAAAAAAAAAAGCCCTCCTGAATAATTTAGTTTTTCATAGTTTGCAGACAACCAGAAAAGTGGGAACCTTCCTAACCTCATTAGGTAGGCCATTCCATAGGGTGAGGGGCCACAACAGAGAATGTATAGGCAGTTGTTTGGATCTTGCCCATGTGCAGGGAGGCACCTGCAGAAGGCCTTGCTACATACTGAAAGCTGTTCTAGTGGGACATGTGGGGAGACATATATGAGGACTACGGCCTAGAAGGGCTTTTATGTGATAGCCGATAGCTTTAATTAGCTGATTTAACTGCATAAAATGCATTGTTTAAAGCTTAGTTAACATATACAATCATACTATTTTGTAGCTTTAAGGAATTTAAAAGTATAGGTATCTTCATTTCTATAAGAAAAATTGCAAGTATACCCACTACTTGAGAAAGAGTTGTAGCTGCTGCTACTTATGCTACTATAGTGTATGTATCTTTAATCTTGCAATCTGAGAAGTAGGGGAAATAAAAATCGAAGGTAGAAAACAAATTCTATAGTAATATTATTTGGATTGTCATAGAAACTCAGTAAGTAGACTTACCAGCATGTTTGTCTATTAAGCGTAATCTTGTAACACCAAAACACTGAACTCTTTAATAATGTATTATCATTAAACACATTATAGCATATTAATTGCTGCCAAAATTATTTACAAAAAAAAATTATTGACAATGTTGTATTTGTCTAGAGTATAAGAGTTTATTTTTCCAGGGGAAAAATGGTCCTTAGACTTTTCATGCTGTACATTTGGAAAGAATGGGATGCCTTGGTAAGAGGTGAGACTAGATTTGTGTTTGTTTTATGTTTTCCACGACCCAGTTGAGAAGTGGGATTTTTATATAGTGAATGTTAGCTGTGGGTATGTTTGCCTTTGCTTTTCATTGGTTCCATTGTCCACTGATGGGAGAAATGTACTTGAAGGGAAGGAATGGGGAGAGAAATGCTACCATGATTCATAGTGTGTGCGCTAGGGGGAGATATGGTGGGAGAACAATCCAGGTAAAGGGAAAGGACAGCAGACTTTTATGTGCTGTTACCCTTTTTGGCTCTTCTGACTGAAATGGTATTGGAAACTGTATCAACAACCCTCCATGCTATAGAATCCTACTGTAAAATGCCAGGTCAGTCAGAGGAAAATCAGCAGCCATCCTGTATGAGAGGGCTGACCTGGCATGTATAACTGAGACTTGGTGGGGGGATTGCCTTCTCCCATCTTTGTCCTCTGAGGTGTTCAGTGATACATTAGCTTAGATTGGTGGGTGGGGAGGTGGTATTACTGTAGTCTACAAGGACTCTGTCCCCCAGCATGGTGCCCCATCTAGGACATTTACAGTTGTGAAGCTGTATACTTAATGCTGGGATTGAGAGGCAAGGTTGGGATTCTGTTGGTCTACCACCCACCTCACTGTCTAACAATTTTCCTTTCTGATTTGTTAGGTGTAGTCTTTAGGGTGGGATTGAGGGACCCCTAGGCTGGTTGTTGTGGGAGACTTCAATTTTCGTGGTGAAGCTGTCTTGTCAGGAACAGCTCAGAATTTCATGGCCTCCATGACAATCGTGGGCCTGTCTCAGGTAATATCTGGTCCTACACATTGTTCAGCTCACACTCTTGATCTAGTATTTTGTTCTGAGTGGGTGGAATGCATTTTGAGGGTGGGGGAATTGATGATGGTTCCTTTGTTAGGGACGGATCACCATTTGCTGAGGTTTAGACTTAACAGGGAGACCAAGACTATAGGGGTGGGAGATCTTTTAAGGTGATTGAATAGATGGTGGCTGGGGTAATGGCAAGCTTTTCTGGATGTGAATTGTTTAGATCCCTTCCAACCTGGTTTAAGGCCTGATTATGTGATTGAAATAACCTTGGTCATCTTGGTGTGTCAGGAGATGGACAAAGGGAGTGCTACTCTGTTGATTCTCTTAAACTTCTTAATGGTTTTCAGTACCATCTATCATGGGATCTTTCTGGATCACCTTTCTGACCTGGGATTGGGAAGCACTGTTCCAGTGGGTGGTTCCAGTCCTACCCATGGAGTAGGCTTCAGTTGGTGGTGTTGGGGGACTTCTGCTTAGCCTTTTGACCTGTGGGTTCCTATAACATTCTGTCTTGTCCCCTGTGCTCTTTTACATCTACATGAAACCCCTTGGTAAATCCATCTGGAGATTTGTCTGGTTTATCACCAATACCTGGATGACTCTTGCTTCCGGCTGAAGAAACCCTAAACCTCTGCCTAAAGGCAGTTTTTAGGATGCGTGCAGACTAATAAACTGAAGCTTATTCCCAACAAGATGGAAGTGCTATTGGTAAACAAAAGGTCTGATCCCAGATTTAAGGTGTCACTTTTTCTACATGGTGTTGTGCTTCTCTTGAAGGAAAAGGTCTGTAGTCTAGGGGTGCACTTAGATCCAGGCATACTGCTGGATAAGCATGTGGCAACTGTTCCCAGGGGTGCCTTTTACCGTCTTTAACTGGTTAGCCAGCTGCTGCCTTTCCAGGGTAGAAAATAATCTGGCCAGTGTTGTACATGCCCGGGTCACATGTAGATTAGATTACTGTAATGCGTTCTATGTGAGGCTGATCTTGAGAAGTATTCGAAAAGTTGGTACAAAATGCTGCAGCCAGGATGCTGACTGGTGCAGCTTGTAGGGACCATACTATTCCATTCCATTCTTGGCCTATCTACACTGGCTTCCAATTTGTTTCCATGCACAATTCAACGTGCTATATGGTTTGGGACCAGCATACCTGAAGGACTGCCTACTCCTTTTTGAATCTACCCAATCAAAGTGGTTATTTTAGGAAGCCTTGCTTTGGATGCCCGTGCTTTCTGAGATTAGGCAGGTGACAGTCTAGGAGAGGGCCCACTCAGTTGTGGCACCAAAACTCTGGAACTCTGTCCTGAGGGAGACTTGTCTGTCCTCGTTTGTTGCCATTTTTCACCAGTGGGTGAAGACTTTTAGGTTTTTTTTTTTTGGGGTGTTCCCTCAGTAATCCCTCCTTCCTGTCCAATGTTTTGTTATATTTTTGTATGTGTTTTAGCTCTGGTTTTAACTACTTTAATGATGTGTTTTGTTCGTTTTAAAAGTTTTTAAGATGTGATTTGTATTATGTGCATTTTAATTAGTTGCCTTGATGGCCCTTATGAGGGCAGAAGTGTGGGGTATGAATTTTGTAAAAGAAAAAATACTTCATACTTCTTTTCAGTGCCCCCACCCCGCCAAAGTTTTTCGGACTTTTCATGCTACGCATGTAGATTGCGAAAAACCTTGCATTAAGAAACATTTTATACATTGTAAAAAAATATTTCCTCGCAGTTTTTTTCCCTAATACTCTCCCAATTTTTCAATATTTTCATTAGGGCGGAAAAGGGCCCTGGGGGGGGGGGAACCCTCACCTCTAAATTTTTCTGGTTATTTTTCTGACCTTCACATCTCTACTGATGTCACTTTTTTTTTAAAGGAAATCTTGTTCATGGACCCTCCACTTCATTTGTAAAGAGGTGTTTAGAGAAAGATGACAGTGGGCTTTTCTGCACAATCAAATTGCAGCAGTTCAGATTCCATTTTGCTTCTCATGCTCTCCAGAGTTCCACACGTGCAAGGGAATTGTGGGTTGCTGAACTGAATTTTCGTCTTTTCTCCATGTTTTCCCCTTGCGGACATAACTGCAGTTTTTTTGAAGTCTCTGCTGGAGCATCTTGTGTGTGTGTAGAATTCTTAGTCTCTGTCTCCCCCCCCCCCCTTTTTCCTTTCCTTGGGCACTGATTGGTTGGTCATCTGCTGGTAACCACTCCTACCCTCCTCAACTCTCTGGACTCCTTTTCCGCCATTTTTAAAATTAAAAATAAAGAGTCAGAATGCTGAGTCTTTGTTTCTTGAAGGGCTGTGGAAACTACTCCCTCTTTATTTTTTAAGTGAGGGAAGGATCATAAGGCTGCCTCCTTGTCTCTCAAACAGCTGTGGAAACTGCTCCATCCTTCCCCAGCTCTTTACACATGACCTCTTTATCTTTTAATTAAAGGAAGGATCATAAGGCTGCGGCATCATTTCTCAAACATCTGTAGAAATTGCTCCCTCCCTCCCCAACTCTCCACTCAAATCTTTATCTCAGCCGCCCCCCCACCCATCTTTGGCATTAGGAGAAGTCTGAAACAAGCCCCAGTAACTGAGCATCGATTCCCCCCCTCCTTTTTTTAATTAGAGGAGAGTCGCATTCTACTCTTAAGCACAATGTCCATCCCATTCCCTGAGGGCAATCCACATTCCCCATTGATCACATCTTGGGTTTACTTTCTTATTTCTTTTATTTACAACTGGGACTCATGTTCATGGTGATTTGGAAATGGGAGTGGGGGACTCGTCTCAAGAATCTGTCTTCTCCATCCAAGAACACAGTCATGGGATGTGAGGAGTCCAGTGAGAATGCCGTTTTTTGAGGGGCAGCAGCATTTGAACATTTTGATCTGACAGAGGAATCACTTTGCATGAAGCAGACAATTTCAAACCTCACCAAAGTAGTTTGCTAGAAGCTAGTAGAACAAGCATAAAAAGTACTTTGGAGGTTCTCCCCAGAACTCTGCCACCGATTGCATCTCCAGAATAAAAAAAAAAAAGGTGGGCACAAGACTGCCCAATCAGCAAATACAGGGACAGAGTGATGAGGGTGGAGCCTCCAATATTGCGACATCATGATGGATGCACTGAATTTTTTTTAATAAAGTGACATCAGCCCAAGCTGGTTTTAGCGCCAATTGATGTGAGTACTCAGAAGCCCCAGCTTAAAGTGTGCTTTGCGGAAAAGCTCAGTGTTTAGGTACATTTAAAGCTATTTTTCTCTTTAGGACTTTTTGTATTTGTAAGGCTATGTATAGTTCATACACAGAGCAATCAAGCCTATGGCAGGTGTGCTTTCCCAAACACTGGACAGTGGAAACACTTTACTGTGAACTAGACATTATATGCATATATTCCTACTTAAATATGCTGCATATATGCTATCTGTCCAGTATGGGAAATCTGGTGAGTGGATTGTATAAACAGAGCCTGCTTGAATTGGATTTTATATGTGTAGGCTTCAGGCTATAGTAGAGTTTCTAGGCATATTTGAATATGGTGAATAAACAGAAGGCAAATTGTCACATGTCCGAACTTACATGTTGGGACCATGTGTGAAGAAGCCTATAAATTAAAAAGAAAGCAGTGATTTAAGTGACTGTGTTGTGTCTAATCTGCACAGTATCCCCTCTCCCCAATAATTTGGTTGCTTATATTCACCATCTTTTTAAAAAAGCTATCACTCACTTGACTTTCAGCATGTAAAAAGTATAGAGCAGAAGATAAAATGTCTATAATGATTTACACTCAGAGGTTATAAATTTGATAATTTGTTGATAAATTTAAAAACAATGCATGATTTTGACTGAAAGACTTTTACCACAAACCATGATTTGCATTATCTAATGACCAATGTAAGCAAGGTTGTGCTTTAGTTGGTAAGGAGCCAAATTTAGTAAAGGAGCCAAATTTTACTTAATGAATTCGTACTGGGTTACAAGAATGTACATGTGAAACTACTGATGCTATGCTAAGACAATGGAAAAAGATAATAAATGTACACTTTGAGATTTCTTACTGTACTGCTATTAGCTGTTTTGATTTAATGTCGATTGCAGCCAAGTCAGTTGCTGCATCAAGAGGTGCTTGCATGTTTCATATCCAAGGTCAAATTTGCCCTGAGAAGCTAACAGTGGAAATTTTTGACATTAGTAACCCTTTGCCAGGTCTCCTTAAGATACTCCCCAGTGTATTGCAACCAATAGAACTGCAGGATACAGATGAATTATAGAAGAAAGGTGATGATTGGTTAAATTAAAATTGTAACTGGGATGGATAAGATGGACTGTAGCCTGTGTAATCAACATAACAATTAGGTACAATAGTAATTAAGAATTAGATTAATTATAACCATTTTACTTGAATATAGAAACTTCTCCCTGCATTTCAGCTAATTTCTAATGTTTGGAAAGCTTTGCTTGCCTGTATCATTTTAGCAAGATATTTATGAAAGATTAAACCAACACTGAAACTTCCTTAATGTACTTGGTTTTCACTTGCATCTTGAATTTATAGCCTTGCTTTTTAGCTGGGATATGGCATTAGTATGGCCAAGTATGCTGGAATTTTCTTTGAAGAGACATATATAACTAAAGAGGTGTTCAGTGTTTCAGAGGTGGGGATGGAAGTTGCCAGTTTTCCTTTTTTGCTGCAGTCTGTTGTGCTGCTTCTTAGAATTCTGGAGGGCCCCTGTTTCAGGCAGTGCTTTTGGTGAAATATCCTTTGGTAGGAAAGGGATTGCTTGAGAACATTGGTGCATATACAAAACTCCATACAGCTCTTAGCCCTACTTTAAGTTGACATTAGAATTTGACACCATATTTATAACTTGTACCTCAAACTATGTATTAAAGACAGTTGTGAATGCAATATAAATATATTAAATATAAATATTTTATGAAATTAAGTATTCTATCTGATTATTCATCATTGTGATCTCTGTGTAGTCGTACATGGGATTGTGTGTATGCAGGCCAGCTGCAGAGGTGAAGTTGCAAGATTTCTAAATGCTCAGAATGCTCCCCCTCCTCTTGGTGTGAGCTGGCAGTTTCCCGCAAACCGTCACATGACCATAGGAATGGGAGCATTCCTCCCTCAGTCCTTACTTCGCTGCTGTGGGGGTTGGACAGTGTTAGAGCTTTCTGAGGGAGTTTATTTCAGGGTACTCCTACCTTCACTCTTTCTTCTCCTTAGTTTTTAATTTTTATTCCCCTTCCTCACACTCTCTGTATTTAATATGGTGCTATTTAAAAAATGTACCAAATGCAGTACAAAGACGGCACAGTCAGATGACTATGGCTTGTGCCTCATTTGCCTTGGAGAAGGCCATAATGTATCGGCCTATAAGGCTTGTTGCCAGTTTACACTGAGGGCCAGAAATGAATGGGCAGCCTACAGCTGGAGGCCCAGATCTCCTCTGTGGTATGTAGTACCTTTTATCACCTTTGACTGATATGCTGGCCATGACCATTCATTGAGGAGTGTGATCTCTCTACAGTGATCCATGCTGTGATTATGTCTGATTACTGTAATGGGCTTTATGTGGCGGCTGCCTTTGACAATGGTCCAGAAACCTCAGATTGTCCAAAATATAGCTACTAGGGGTAGGATATAGGAATAATAACACTGCAGTGCTGAAAAATGTGGCAACCCATCTGTTTCTAGGCACAAATCAAAGTGCTGGTTCATATCTTTACAGCCCTAAATGACTTGAGGACAGGGTACTTGAATAACTATTTTCTCCCATACAATCTAGTTTGCTAGTTAAGATTTCCCTCACAGATCCTGCTCTCTGTTCCCCCATCTCCAAAGATGAGGCAAGAGTCAGTGCATTTTCAGTTACTGCTTGTGGAATGCCCCTCCCCATGAAGCTCTCCTGGTGTCTAAGTTGCTTTTTTTTTAGGCATCCAGGCCAAGACATTCCTTTTTATTCAGGCTTTTAATTAAGAGGGTTTTTTTAAAAACCACTGTTTTAGTCTGGAAACTTATTTTAAGATGTTAGTGGTCTATTTTTAAGGTCTGTGTTTTTATGCTTTTTTTTTCTAATGCTGGCTTAATTACCTTAATGCTTTACTATTTTTGTAAGCTGCCTCAGACAGGTAACTTGAGAGGCAGCATAAAGTTTTCTAAATAAATAAAATAAATACAATTAAGCATTTGAAGTTCAGGAGTCTAATTATGTTTTAATGTGATGTAAAGAAACTATTCTCCCTCTGAGGCGGAGGACATCTTGGGTGATTCCCACCATCCAATCAGGGAGGCAGGAACTAACTTTCTTCCTATTCCTGTCTAGCCTGTGGGACCACCCTCTCTTCAGTTCTGTTCCTGCCTCCAGGGAGAGCAGTTCTTCAGCAGACTAGCTCTGCTGCCTTTTTTCTCTCTATCTCTTATTTATCTTTCTTCTTCCTCAAATCATTCTTTACCTTACTCCTTATTTACTTCATTACCTTACTGTCCTCCCATTTCCTCTTCTTTTACTCCTCTTGCCAAAGAAAGAAAAGAAGAGGACGAGATGGTCTCTAGAGAGTCATCGGACTCTGAGGAAAGCTTCATGGAGAAGAATTTGGGCTGTTTCCACGGAGAGCCGTGAAGGGTCCTTCTCCTCTGAGGAAAGGAGGACATCTTGCCCTCCCTGGGTCTCCGTCCTTCTCTACCCTGCTGCTTCATTCTTATACCTCCTTCGGGTTATGCTTTATTTACAGTACATGTTAATGCAACAGGTGTTTTTTCTCTTAGTATTGGCAGTTGCTGAATGATAAATTCAATGTTACTGCTTTGTGGAGTCACCTGAACTGAAGAGAGGGTGGTCCCACAGGCTAGACAGGAAGAGGAAGAAAGTTAGTTCTCCCTCTGAGGCAGAGGACATCTTGGGTTGTATCCTTTTACCCAATCAGGGAGGCAGGAAGTTAAAAAACAACTCTCTTCCTCTTCCTCTTGGAGACTAGGAACGCCCCCTTGTACCAGTTCTTTTCCTGCCTCCAGGGAGAGCAGTTGGGCCTACAGTTTTCTCTGTCAGCCCACAGTTCTTTTCTCTGACCTTACTGTTCTTTCTTTCTTCTAGCCTCCCTCTTCCTCTCTCACTGTATCTTGCCTTTTTTCTTACTCCTTCTACCTTTCTTTCCTAAAACATCAAGCCATCGGAGTCCATGGAGTCCAGGGACTCCGAAGACAGCTTCATGGAGGGTGAGGAGGAAATGTCACCAACGGCCGCATCGGCGGCAGAATTGGCTGCTGTGACCGGTACCATCTTGCTGCCCAGGCTTGAACGGAATCCCGGCACCTTTCTGGCTGCAAAGCTGCGTTCTTCATCTAAAAAATCTCGCTGCAAGCAGCAGGATCCTCCGGCGTCCGAACCACCTGGGGAGAATGCCATCAGCAGCCCAGTTGATGCAGCTGCGGTTTTGGCGGGAAACGAAAATGGCGCCCGCACCAAATCCCGCGCGGCTCCCGGTGCCGTGGTTGCCAACCTCCAGCCGGGAGAGTGCTCAGCAGGCCCTTCTACACCAGGGTAGCCCCTGCAATCGATCGGCACCGAAGCTCAAGGGATGGGTAACGTACCTAGCGACCTCGGTTCCCTCCTAAGAGGTGAATTCATGACCCTTCTACGCCAGACCATGAGGGAAGAGATTTTTAATCTGTGCCAGCCCTCTACTGAGGCAGCAAGCGAGTCTTCCTCCATGCCTCCCTCCCCCCCCGTAAGGTGTGTCGCACCCACTGCCAGTGGCCTACCAAAGCAGCCCAAAAATCTGCCCCTGTACCACCCAGAGACGGGGCTATTCTTGCGGGGGGGGGAGCATCCTCTGACAGTGAGGAAGGTGAAGAAAGGGATTTTCTTTCAGAGGAGGAGGAGGAAGAGGAAGTTTTCATGCCTGACCAGTCAGATAGACTCTTTAAAGCAGAGGACTACCCATACCTTCTGAGTAAGGTTCTGGCAGCTCTAGAGCTTCAGGAGAAGCAAGAGGGGGAAGAAGCGCCTAAGGGGGCAAGTAAGGGCTCCTCAAGACCCAGATGGTGCAAAGAGTTCTTTCCCAGGGCTGATACCCAGGAGAAGGTCTTCCCTTTTCTGGAGTACTTCGAAAGGCAGTTAAAAGCAGAATGGGCTTACCCCGCCTCTACTAAACAATGCTCAAGCACTGTTAAAAAATTATATGCCTTACCCTCTTATACGTCTGAGTTCTTGCAGGATCCTCGGATCGATGCCCCGGTGGCAGCTCTTCAGTCATTCGGGCTTCTGTCGGAAGATGGTCAAGGCTCTGTCAGAGACAATTTGGACAAAAAGGTGGAAGCGGCGCTCAGGAAAGCGCATGAGGCGACTGCCATGGCGATTCGGGCATCTTCCACAGCATCCATCGTGTCCAGGGCGTCGGTAGTCTGGCTTCGCAAGCTGATCCAACTGCTACCTGAAAGCCAAAAGCGTCTGTTAGAAGATGCGAATAGACTCTTAAAAGCAGCCACCTTTACGGCAGATGCCACCCTGGATGCGCTTACCTTTTCCTCCAGAGCCATGGCCTCGGCGGTGGCGGCTAGGAGGCTTTTTTGGTCGCGAGCATGGCCGGCTGACGTCAGATCCAAATTCATCCTGATGGCCTACCCCTTCCAGGGGGACAAGCTGTTCGGGGATGCCTTGGAGAAGATTCTCATCGAGACCAAGGACAAGAAAAAAGCCTTGCCCAAGTCGGTAAGGCGATACGACAAGCGGCCTTTTAGCAACCAGTCCTTTTGTATGCACCATTCCCTGGCAAGACCACGTCAAGACGCCAAGCGATCCTCCTGGGGTGCCAACAAACAGCCGTTCAGGAGGGCCAATGCCGGTTTTTGATCCAACAGGCAGCACCCACAGCGAGGGGAAAGGCAGGACTTCGAATCCAAAAATCAGAAGTCCTGACTCACGGCCATATCCGGTGGGGGGAAGACTACAGTTCTTTCTCCAATCCTGGGAGGACTCGAAGGCAGATGCATGGACACTGGAAATAATCTCAAAGGGTTACTCCATAGAGTTCAAATCGCTCCCGCCGGATCGTTTTCTATCATCCCCCCTACGCCGAAACCCTCAAAGGAGATCTATCACCTTGAAAGCAGTACAGCACCTCCTGAATATCAGAGCAATCGAACCTGTGCCTCAACGAGAACAAGGTCTCGGAGTTTACTCCCTGTTCTTTACCGTACCAAAAAGAAACGGAGATTGGAGGGCTATTCTGGACTTGAAGTTCGTAAACCGATTCATAAAGCTGAGGCACTTCCTCATGGAGACTCTCAGGTCTATCGCGGAATCCCTATGTCCGGAAGAATTCCTCACCTCCATAGACCTTACCGAGGCGTACCTGCATATTCCAATTCATCAGGCCCATCGCAGGTTCCTGAGGTTCCATGTCAATGGCCTCCATTTCCAGTTCAAAGCACTTCCCTTCGGGCTTGCAACAGCCCCCAGGGTCTTTTCCAAAATGCTCATCAACCCCGTCGTCCGGCTGCGAGAGAGAGGGATTCATATCCATCCCTACTTAGACGACCTGCTTTTCAAAGCAGGCTCCAGGGAAGAAGCTGCGGCAGATACACAGACCACAATTCTCTTCCTGCAAGCACATGGTTTTTTGATCAACTTGTCAAAATGCTCCCTTCAGCCTTCCCAAAAACTGCTTCACCTTGGCATGCTAATCGACACCAAGAAGGGTCGTTTCTACCTCCCCCCGGAGAAGATCCAGAAAACTAGGGAGATGGCCACCCTGGTAATGAGCTGCAGCTCCGTCTCTCTGATGACGCTATCCAAGCTGATGGGGATCCTGGTATCGGACTGCGAGGCTTTGGACTGGGGCCGCCTACACATGCGGGAACTTGTCTCCTTTCTCACACCGTTGCGCTGAGATGCGACCAGCAGCTGACAGTACCTCAGAAGGTCAAATCCAGTTTCAGGTGATGGACGTCTGCATCCAACTTGCATCAGGGGAAATCGTTCCTCAATCCTCCCAGGCTGCAGCTGTTCACCGACGCCAGTCTCTCAGGCTGGGGGGCGGTCCTGGAGAACCAACCCGCACAGGGCACGTGGTCACAGGAGGAGGCTGCCCTGCCAATCAACATTCTAGAAATAAGAGCCATTCATCTCGCTCTGTCTTTCTTCGGCCCAAACCTCGTTGGCAAGGATGTCCTGGTGTGGACCAACAATATTTCTGCCAAGGCGTACATCAATCACCAGGGGGGCACCAGATCTCCCAAGCTACACAGAGGTCATGAAAATCCTACATTGGGCGGAAGCCAATCTTCATTCACTGCAGGCCGAGCACATCGGGGTGTAGCCAACATACATGCGGATTGGCTAAGCAGGCAGTCCATCCATTCGGGAGAGTGGGCACTCAAGAGGGAGGTCTTCAACCTGATCATGGAGCAGTTTGGACCCCGATCATGGACCTGTTCGCCACTCCTACGAACTGTCATGTCCCAAGGTTCCTCTCCAAGTTCCTGCACCATCAGTCAGAAGGGACAGATGCCCTCTCCTCTCAATGGCCCAGGGGGCTGCTCTATGCCTTTCCACCGATCCCGGTTCTTCCCAAGCTCCTGAGGCGGATAGCAGAGCGCTGGGCGGAAGTGATTGTTGTGGCTCCGTGGTGGCCGCGGAGGCCTTGGTTCTCCATGATACAGATGCTGGCAAGATCACCTCCGATGCAGCTCCCAACAGTCCCGGATCTCCTACATCCTCACCCGGAATGGATGTGTCTGACCGCATGGAGATTGAGAGGCGGTACCTTACCAGCTTGAAGTACTCTCCACAAGTTATTCTTACCCTTCTGGCATCCAGAAAGAAGTCAACGATTAGGATCTACAACACCACCTGGAAGGTCTTCACTCGCTGGGCCAGGAGGAAAAAAGTCAGCGCTCTGCGTCCATCTATTGCTATGATCCTGAGTTTTCTCCAGCAGGGCCTGGACGCTGGACTTCAGCCGGCCACACTTCGTAAGCAGGTGGCGGCATTGTCCTCGGTCCTTCCTGTCCTAGAGGGTTTTCGGCTCGCAAAACATCCTCACATCCACCGCTTCCTCAGGGGCGCTACCTTACTGAGTCCCCCAGTCGTGCATCGCTTCCCTACATGGAGACTTCACGTTGTCTTCTCGGCCTTAACCAAGTCTCCCTTTGAACCTCTCCGCACAATCTCCTTGCGATGGCTGACCCTTAAGACTATTTTCTTAGTGGCAGTTACATCAGTGAGACAGATCTCAGAACTGGGAGCATTGTCAATCAAGCCTAACCTGTGCGTTTTTCACCGGGACAAGGTGGTTCTCAGGACTGATCCTACCTTTGTTCCCAAAGCCTGTTCCAGATTCCATAGGGCACAGGAGATCAACCTGCCATCCTTCTGCCCTAACCCATCTCATCCTAAGGAAAGGGACTGGCACACCCTCGACGTGCGTAGAGCTCTCAAATCATACCTATCTAGGACTGAATCGATCAGACGTTCAGACTCCCTCTTCATCAATATTTCTCCCCCCAACCAAGGGAAGAAGATGTCGTCGGCAACTGTCGGAAGGAATATCCGTTCCTGCATTGTGGAAGCATACAAAGCGTGCAATAGAGACGTGCCACAGGGAATTACAGCTCATTCGGCGAGAAGCGCTGCGACCAACGCAGCCTTCTTCAATAATGCCTCCGTGGAAGAGGTTTGCAAGGCAGCCACCTGGTCATCCGTTTCCACGTTTGTGAGGCACTACAAAATGAACATCTTCGACTTGGCGGATGCAGCCTTCGGAAGGAGAGTTCTCCAGCATGTAGTTCAAGACGAGGAGCCTCTCCCGCCCGGAGATAGATGACTGCTTTGGGAGTACCCAAGATGTCCTCTGCCTCAGAGGGAGAACGGACCTTTGGACACTTACCGTGAAGGGTCCTTCTCCTCTGATGGCAGGAGGACATCTTGCCCCTCCTGGGCTCCCTCATCCTTCCTTCTTTTCATCTTTTGCCCTCATGAACTACACCTGAATGTCTGGAGTCTGTCTAATTCTCCTTCTACCTTCCGCCTACCGCTGTTTTTTCACACTCAATACTGTACATAGTTAGGTGTGCACGGCTAGGTTTTTCTAGTCGAGCGCCAGTTTTTTGATAGTTGGTTATTTCGGAATGCCTTTTCCCCCCCATGTGTTTGTTTGATAGTTTTTTCAACTGCTTAGAGGAGTCACCAGAACTGGCACAAGGGGGCATTCCTAGTCTCCAAGAGGAAGAGGAAGAGAGTTGTTTTTTAACTTCCTGCCTCCCTGATTGGGTAAAAGGAAACAACCCAAGATGTCCTCCTGCCATCAGAGGAGAAGGACCCTTCACGGTAAGTGTCCAAAGGTCCGTTCTTGTCATGTAAGAATTTCTGTACAGCAGATGGCTTTACAACTAATGCTGTGACGATAGTACCATATTTACTTGAAAGGAAGACAACCCTGAATGTTAGAGTCCTCTCCCTTAAAGTTATACAAAAAATTGTTTAACATAACTAATTTGTATGGAAATTTAAGACAGCCTCCTATTTTTTATGGAGGAAAAAAAATCTTGCATTTGAGTAAATAGAGTACTTGTCTTGGGAAGAACTGGTCATGGGAGGTGTTGTTAGGTGGTTTTTCATTCTAAACCCTGATGTCTTCAAAGCAAAGCAATAAATAGGTGTATATGCTGCTTCCTTAAACCGAGCAAGGAAAGAACCAATTGTGCATAGTTATTTTCCTGGAGAACCTATTAAATAAGATATTTAACAATGGGTATTTGGTTCCATTACTGCTATGGAAACTTAGATTTCATCAGTCATCCATTTAAGCCTTCTCCTTTCTTTTGGCTATGGGAATAGTGTTTGCACATTCTTCCATGATCAATTATACTTGGTAATGCAAATCTGTTGTTTACATGGTCTTTAAATTCTTCAGGAATATTATTTAGAGTATATTTTGGCACTATGGTTCTTTTAGAGTTTCTCTTCAGCTTTATTCTAATTTTTAATATTAACAATTCATGATGGGTACTGCAACCAGCTCCTGGTTTTGTTTTAGCCGACAGAATAGTCACTCTCCTGCTTCATTTTGTAATCCTAGTCCAAATTTTTCAACAGGGTCTGAGTCTGCTTTGTCTCCTACTTTGGCATTCCAGTCACCTATGATTATTACAGTATATCTTGTTTAGGGGTATGGTCACTGTCTTCTTGGAAATGTGCATAAAAGTTTTCAATTTCTTCCTCCTCAGCATCTGTAGTTCGGGCATAAATTGTGAATGATGGTTATTTTAATAGGCTTTCTGTAAAGTCTGATATTATTCGGTTAGATTTTGCGTTATAGCTCTTGACTGCAACACAATTTCTTTTGAGTGTTATTTGCACAGTAAAACACTTTGTAACTTTCTGACTGAAAATGTCTCAATCCAATCCACATTAGTTTACTTACACCCAGGATTGCAATGCTTTAACGTTCCATTTCTCATAAATGTTTGCAGCCCTATATAAATGGTAAACTAATCCTAAAATGTATGGCTGCACAGAATTAACACATTTGTTGTGAGATTCAGAGCTACAGAGATGCTTAATGTCATGATTACAATAAAAGAATAAAGAGCACCAAGGCAGGTCGGATATGAACACCACTAAGCCTTCAATTCCAAGTTGACAGTTGAGGGCCACATCCATTACGTCCATTTGCTTAGTTCCGAGATCAGATCTGGTTACTTTGAAGACCCATGTTCCAAGCGCATCATCGGAGCCGAGGTCGTCTTCCGAGCCCCCAGTAAAGAAGTCAAAAAAGACCAAACACTTGATCTCCAGTTCCAAACAGGGTAGATATGACTTAAATCAAATTGATTTAAATCATGATTTCAATCCTGATTTCAATCACTAGTCAGTAAGAGTAGATTTAAATCATAGTTTTCTATGTAAAGGCTCATTCTTGCTGGTATAATCTTAATATTTACAACCAGATGACAGTTTCATTTTTAGAATAACTCTTCAGATTAATTTTACTGTTATATCAAAAAATACTGAATTGATTATACTATTAAGAAACACACCACAGATAGTTCACCTCACGATAATTTCATAATTATCTGTCTCCAGTTTAATAGGTTAATCATTCATATTTGGACAACTTTTCTGCAGTACTTTATTGGAGGAAGAAAAATAATTGTTACCGTAATAATAACAATTAGTTTTATTTAACTCAATAACATTATAGCATATGTATTCTTGTATTTGCTTAAACATCCATGTTAACTGATGTGGTTAAACAAAATATCTTTAAAAAAAAACTTAAGAAGACTATCAGCCCCGTCTACACACTTAAAATACTGTCCTCTGTAGCTCATGCATCTGCATCTTCTTGTTTGTTCATAATCTGGAAAAGAAAAACAAACTTTCCTGCTTTATCGGGTCCCAAATGGTTTCTCAATTTAGAATGAATGAGTCCAAACGAGGAGAATAGTCTTTCTGTGTCAGCAGAAGAAGCTACTGCTGTTAAAAGTGAAATCATTATTCAACAGTCTCTAAATCCAGGTGCTTAAGTGACTTCCACCAGTTCACTGGTGTGACTTTCATTAAAACATCATCAATAAACATATATTTCTTGAATGGTTCCCTCTTAGCTCTGAAGTTTATTATAGTTGGCATTGCAGATGGATGATTGCTGGATACCCATGCCATAGCTAATTCGTCTTCCTCAGCACTTAAGGTTTGACCCTGGTACCGGATATTGATAATATTTGTGAGAAAATAAGCTGGGGACAGTGCTTGTCTCATTAGTTTTTTTTAATATTTGTAATTTAATTCTGTCAGTGTGTAATTCAGTTTTTAAGTGCTCACTCAGTTCTTTCCAAATTTCAACAGCATCAGCAATAAAACAAGTATTTCTCCCTCTGAGGTGGACATCTTGATGGGTGATTCCTACCCTCTAGTCAGGGAGGCAGGAACAAGTTTTCTACTTCCTGTCTTCCTAGTGTAATTCACCCTTTCTTTCAGTTTCAGTCCTGCCTCGACAGGGAGAGAGCTTCATCCGTGCACTGCCTTGCCTTTCTACTGTTTTTTCTTCCTTTCCTTCACTTCTACTTTTCAGAACCTGATTCTTGCCTTGTTTATTCCTTTCTACTCTGCCTCCTTGCTATTCTCTTTCGCCCTGTGTGCCTGCTAGAAGGCTTGCAGGGGAAACTTTCTCCTTCCTTCCTTTGGCTGTGGCGGCCATTTCATGCCAGACAGAATCATGGACCAGCAGAACATGCTCTTCTATCACAATAGGTTTCCTCTCCGAAGGAGAGTTGGAAGCCCCCCTCACCGCTGCTTCCTGGCAACAACCCCAGAGACAGTGGGGCAAACCGTGAGGAAGCCGCAGCTGTGGCCACTCATATTGTTAAGAGACCAGAAGCGCAAAAGGTGCTATTGCTCCCTGGACAAAGGAAACTTGGCCGCCATTTCTGGTCTTGCAAATGAGCGCAATATTGCCAACCAGCTGGGAGGCGGCTATGGAGTGGATTTCTCCACATCTTTGAGCCAGTCTAATGGCTTAAGACCCAATGTGGGGCAGCCAAGCTGGTCTGAGATTCAACAACCATTCGTGCCTCCAGAGCCCATGGCGAACGAAGGAGGGCTACTCGTGAATAATGCGATGGGATCAGGACCCCTGATAGTACCTCAGGAATTCCTAAATGTCATTAGACAGATTAATTTTTTTTTAAAAAAAAGCTAGCTTTACCTCAGAAAGTCATGGCAGCCATTTCTGGCCTTGCCAATGCTGGCAACCTTGCCAACAGACCAGGAGGCGGCTGCGGAGTAGCTTCCCACATGCAAAGAAAATCAGTGGGCGCAGGGCCCAGTGAGAGCACCAAATAGCAATGGCCCCAGGGGCCAGTGCTGCTGATGGTCTACTTGTGAGTAAAGCAATTGAGCCAGGCACTGCAATGCTATTCCCAGATTTCCTAAACTCGATTACATAAATTGAGGCTGCCAATTTTTGTTAGAGTGCTGAGGGAAGAGACAGGCTTCCCTCTGGTCCTTCCTCCAGGCCTTCCATCCCCTCCCCCAAACAGGGAACTGTGGAAGAGGCCATTTCTTACAAAGGGAATCCTAGCAGGCCCTCTGAGGCAGCTAGAAAGGAAACCTATACCAGAAAAAGAAAGGGAAACTGAAACTTATGCAGATAATGAAGTTTTTTCTCCTTGTTGGTTCCATATATGCCTACACGCCCCTTTTTTCCTCCAGGGAATGGGGCCTGCTCTCCCCAGGGTTCTCAATCTCTTTTAATCAGCACAGTAACTATTCTGTAGAAACAAAGAAAACAGCACAAGGCCTAGCAGGCCTTCAGCCAGCTCATGTAGACATGAGTAAACCCTGGACTGGAGTGGAACTGCTCCAGTTTTTAGTATCCTGGGACTAACATAAAACATGAAGCAGACTCCACAGCATTACAATTGCCTGTGCTGAGAGAGTTCTTGCTACAGCTGTGTTTATCCTATCTCTGGAATCTTTCCTGTATGACACCATTTTTAACAAGAGACAGTTCGGTGTTATGGCTGGAGTGTTGGGCTGGGATCTAGGAGATCCAGATTCTCGTGCCATTCTCCTTGGGAGAGACCTGCCTGTGGCCTTGGGCCTGTTGCCTTCTCTAGGCCTGGCTTACCTTTGGGTTTGTTGTGTGGCTAGAATGGAAAGATATGAAATGTTGTATACACCTTGGAGCCTCCACTGGGGCTGAAAACTGGGGTTTAGATAAACACAACCATCTTTATACTCAGAAAGGTGCCCAGGGCAAGAAGTCCTTGATGAACAAACTTTCATTGAATTGGCTACTGGCAGGGCCTCTGCAGTAACCCTTAGCAAATATATTCTTAGTTCCAGTGGTCATTATTATTGTTGAGGATCTACAGATTAAATCGCACCTCATCTCTATTTCACTCTCTGTAGACAGCAAACGCTGTAAACTGTTAGTCTATGTGAGAACCAGAATTCTCTGTTGCAGTTTTTCCTTTAAGCTACTGATGAACAGGTCATTATAATCTGACGTCCTGTCTGGAAAGATGGCGATCTGATGTTGTGCAGCTAAGCTGGGCAATCAGGGGCTTCTGTTTAGCCGGGTCAGGTGAATTTAAACACCTGCCACCACTCTTCTACAGGTAGAAGAAGAGCTGGGACGCTACAAGCCCCGGAGAGTGTGTGACTTCGACGGGGAGGAAGTCCTGTATAAAGGACTTTTTCCACGTCTTGAGCTCCACTCAGAGACGGGGGAGCTTCAATCACTGCAGGGCCCTTTTTTGAGCCAGGATCTGGCATAAGACCATCATAATCCAGGCTTCTTTAAAAGAATTTGAACTACTCTGATCGTAAGAAACAGCATGGAAACCCATAAGGAGCAAAGCAAGGTAAAGATGACTATCTGATTTTTTGGGACTAAGTTAACAAGGAAAAAAACGTTAAAAAGTGGAAGTAACTTACTGACAACGTTGTAAACTGCTTGCTTGAAGAATTGTATGAGAAAAAACGGAGAATTTCCATGGAAATTGGAGCGTTTGGGAAGAAGAACAAGATTGCTTATGCATGCCTGTGGTTTTTGAGTGCTGATGAGGACAGTGCTGACTGGGAGGGGCACTGTGGAGAGAGCAGCTGGAAAATGTCGTGAGACTGAGTAAACCACAGAGAAATGAGATTTCATGCACAGAGAGGATCTGGAGGCCAGAAGTGAACAGGAAGTGAACAGCAGCCATTTTGGGAGTGGAAAAGAAGAACTATAGAGAGCTACCATAGAGTTTTCTCGTCGAACATTTTGAGAAGGTAAATTTTGAACTTTGGTTTAGAAAAGGAAGCAAATTTAAATTTAAAAATTGCAGAGATTTAATTGTCAAGCAAACAACTGATTGAACCTATACCAAAAGAAGAGGATTAGTGCTGTTGACTGAAAACTTATTTTAACAACGGAGCTCAGAAGCAGGGCTGCGACTTGGAGTGGATCCAAGGTTAGCCCAAGGATGGCAAAGAAACTAGATAAAGAAAAGCAGGAGTGGCAAGCAGCAATGGAAGCCTTGGGGGGAAAAATGTTAGAAGGCATGCAAGAAATTTGTCAAAAGATGGGGGAAACCCTAACTGGAAATTTAATTGAAAAACTGACTAAAAATATGAAAGAACTGATGCAAGCAGAGGTGGCAGAAGTAAGAAAGGATATTGGTGAAATGAAAAAAGAATTGCAGGCAGCAACACAGAAAATACAAGAAGTGGAACAAAATACTATGAATCTGAGTGGTGAGAATCAAAAGTTTCAAGAGCGCATGATACTGATGGAATGTAAAGCAACAGAGACTCATCTGAGACTGAGAGGAGTACCAGAATCTTTAAAGGAAGGGCTTTGGCAAAGTTCTTAGGAAAACAATCAGAAGATATAGAAGACAACTCTGATCTTATTTACAGAGTGAATTCTACTTATGCTCAACAAAAGAATTTGCCAAGAGACATAATTGTTCAATTGTTAACTAAGAAACTCAGAGAAAGAAAACTATACGGGAAATTAAAATTCTTCAAGAACAATTGAGTGGTTTTGCAAACAAGGAATTAGAATGGAATTTTTAAAAATTGCAGCAAAAATCTTTTGAAGGGGCTAACAAGCCAGGGAAATTTTTAGCCTGGCAATTGAAGAAAAAAAGAGAGAAAAATAATTGGCAGAATTTTGGAGGATGGGAAAGAAGTGATAGACCAACAAGGGATAAAAAGAGTTTTTTATAAGTACTATGCTAAACTATTTCAGAAAAAGTTGATTGACAAAGAAGATATTGATTCTTATTTGGATAAGGTTGTTACCTAAGATTTCAGATTATATGCAGTTTTGAACACTTCAATTACAGAGGAGGAAATTTCAAAATCTGCCGCTGTGCTATGGGCCCTCCATTAGTAGGGATTCTGTGATGGACCTCAATGTCTCCAAACTGAGATGCCTACGTTTTATGAACTTGCTGGATATTTTAAGCCTAGTATCACCCTCCAATCTCCATTCTTTTGGCACTGTGAAGAATATGGTGTGCACTCCTTTTCCTCTTGTCCTGGAGGAGTGGAGGCATGAGAATGAAGGGATGCACTTACCTGTAACAAGAGTGCTGTCTATTTGGACCGAAGAATTCAGAGTCTTTGTAAAGTCACAGAAACAGTCACTATGAAACACACAGATATCTGAAAAAGTAAACTGAACTTACAAAAACACATAGCAAATAAACGTTAGTTCTTAGGGAGCCACTGGGCTTTTATCTTTTCCTACAAGGATGCAATCTGCTATTAGAGATGATCAATGGCCTCAATTCAAAGCACTTTGGCCTGTCCCCTTTATGCCCTAGGATAGGGTTAAACACGTTTCATGCTTCCCTTCAAGGGGATGGCAGAGAGATTATAATGAATATCCATTATAATTATAATGAATATCCATTCATCAACTTATGGTATCTTATCTTGCTTCCAATATTGCGCATACAACAATCTTGCAGCTATAATCATATACCATAATAATGTTCTGTCCCTCATATCTACAGTTTCCATATTAAGTCCTACCAAAAACATTTCAGGATTTTCCTGCAAATTACACTTCAAAACTTTCAATATTTCAACATAAATAGAAGACCAAATTTGTTTTGCCTTGTCGCAAGTCCACCACGTATGGTAGAAGGAACCTTCATGTTCCTGACATTTCTAACACTTATTTGACATAACATTATTCATATTCGCTAAATTTTTCGGCGTTAGATACCATCTATACATCATTTTATAACAATTCTCTTTCAAATTAGTACACGTGGATATTCTCAAAACATTTTTCCATAAGAACTCCCATGATTCCATTGTGATCTCTTTATTAAAATTCAATGCCCATTTCACCACTTGAACCTTAACCACTTCATCTTCTGTATACCATTTCGGTAGTAGTTTATAAAACTTAGAAATCATTTTTGTATCATCTCCTAATAAAAGTTCTTCCATTTATTAATTTTTACTTCTAAAACCAAATTTCTTTTTATCAGACTCATATAAGTCTTTGATTTGTCGATATTGTAGCCATCCATATTTGAAAGTCAAGTCCTCTTCTTTCTTCATTTTAACTGTCTCCATACATTAACAACAAATCTTTGTAAGTTAGCCATTCTTTCCCTTGATATTCTGAATGGGGTCTTACAACTTCTGCAGGAACAATCCATAAAGGTCTTCTTTCTTCCAAATATTTCTTATACTTCAACCATACAGAAAAAATATTTTTTCTTATATAATGATGTAAGAACATAACATCCATTTTATATTTATCATACCATAAATAAGCATACCAACCAAAAATATTGTTATGGCCTTCCAGAGTTAACAACTTACGATTGGATAGGTTCACCCAATCCCTTAACCATGTCACACAAATCGCTTCATGATATAATCTCAAATTTGACCATTGCAAACCACCTCTTTCTTTTGCATTGCACAGTACTTTCATCTTAACCCTTGGTTTTTTGCCTGTCCAAACAAAGTTTAACAGTTTCCTTTGCCACTTATCAAATTGTTTCACCTTTTTAACAATTGGGATTGTTTGTAATAAAAACATTACCCTTGGCAGTATGTTCATTTTCACCACAGATATACGACCCATCAAAGACAGGTTCAGTTTATTCCATTTTATCATATATCCTTTTCCACTAGTGCCCACAGTTTTTCATAATTATTCTTATATAAATCTGTTTTTCATTGTTAACTCAATTCCCAAGTATTTTGTTTTTTTAACCACTTCATATTCAGTTAGTCTCATCAACTCATCCTGCTTTACTTTAGTCATATTTTTACATAACAATTTTGATTTTGATTTATTAATGTAGAATCCTGCCAAATCTCCAAAATCCTTAATCTTATTCAACAACAGCGGAAGTGTCTGAACTGGATCTTCCAAAATAAACATCACATCATCCGCAAATGCTCTGAACTTACAGGAAAAACCTTTAAGTCTTAAACCCTTGATACTTTGATCTTCTCTTATCTGCCTTAGCAAAATTTCCAAAACCAAAATAAACAACAAGGGGGAGAGTGGACATTCTTGCCTTGTACCTTTTCTGACTTTAAATTTGTCAGTCAAATCATTGTTCACACACAGTGCCGCTTGCTGGTCTCGGTATATTGCCTTTATAGCTGTTATAAATCCTTCCCCAAAATTCATTTTTTCCATTATTAGAAACATAAAATCCCAATTCAGGCTGTCAAAGGCTTTCTCCGCATCCGCAAAGAAAAAACCCACCTCTTTCTCAGGATGTTTATCATAATATTCTATTACATCAATTGCAACTCTCAAGTTGTCCTTCATTTGCCTGCTAGGCAAAAAGCCTACTTGTTCTTCTTCAATAAATTCCCTTAAGAATATCTTCAGTCTTTCAGCTAAGACTCTCGCAAAAATTTTATAATCATTGTTTAAGAGAGAAATAGGTTTATAATTTTTAACATCAGTTAAGTCTTGTACCTCCTTAGGAATCAATGAAATATTAGCTTCGTTCCATGAATTTGGTATTTCCATTTTCTTCATAATAGCATTCATCAAAACTTGTAAAATCGGCACCAAGTCTTTTTTCAAAACTTTGTAGAATTTAGCTGAAATCCCATCTGGGCCTGGAGCTTTACCCAATTTCATTGAGTCAATCGAACACCTGTCTCACATACAGAAGGACCCAGGTTCAGACCCTTGCGTCAGTTGTTCATGAATCTCTGGGCTGACTTACAGCAAAGGAGTACCTTACTGTACTAGATCTAATGGAAGCATATCTCCACATTTCGATCTTGTCCAGGCACTGAAGACTCCTCCATTTCTGCGCAATGGGATTCCATCTACAGTTTAGAGTACTTCCATTTGGCCTCTCTAGGACACTGAGGGCCTTCACAAAGAATTTTATCAACCCAGTGTAAAACTAAGGGAGGAAAAGCATTAATCTACACACTTACACACTTACCTGTGCAGATCAAGTTAAGCTCTGCATGCCTACAGTTCCTGATCAATTTACAGAGAAGTTGTTTATAATCCAAACAGTGACTAGAACATCTGGCAGCCCTATTAGACCAACACACAATTGTTTGTTCCTAACTGAAGCAGTGGCAAAGAAGAGAAAGGAGATGTCAAAAGGGATCACCAAGGTCAGGTATTTATTGATGACATTGGCAAACTGATGGGTCTACTGATTCCGAGTATCGACACCATCCAGTGAGGTCATAGAATCATAGAGTTGGAAGGGGCCATACAGACCATCTAGTCCAACCCCCTGCCCAGTACAGGATCAGCCTAAACTACATACAAGACCCTTACAGACTTCTGAGACCCTTCCCACTACAATTTATGAACAAGAAAGGACTTTCCATTCAGTTCCCCCTCACAGTAAAAATAAATAAATAAATATATATATTTTTAAAAGCCTCATATGGTGGACACCTATGACCAGCCTTCTGCAAGGAAAGCAACACTGCATTCCAGTAATGGAACAGGTTCCACGGACACCGGTCTCTCCGGATGGGGAGCTGCACTAGAAGATCCACCAGTGCAAGGTCATTAGTCCAGCAGTGAGATGAGACCATCTGTCAACCTACTGGACCTTTGGGCCATTTATCTAGCCCTACTACACTTCAGACCACAAATACTAGACGAAAACTTTCTAATCAGAACAGACAGCATGTCGACCAATTTCACCAGATGCTTCCATCTCGAGGACAAAGTAACTGATGCGTTGACATCACAGTGGCGAAGTGTTCTGCTGCTTGCCTTCCAACCACTCCGATTCTCCTGAAGCCAATCAGGAAGATAAGAGAACAAAAACAAACAAAAACAGAAATCATATTGGTAGCACCCTACTGCCCTCAGCTCCCACAGCTCTCTGCTCTTCAATAGCTGTTAACACTTCCACCACTGACTTCTCCAATATCTCTGGATATGCTCCAGCAATGCCAAGTTCCACATCCACATCTGGAATAGCTACATTTAACTGCATGAAGAGTGAGCGAGACACTCTCAGCTAGGTTATTCTCAAGAAGTAATCAACATGCGACTGGCCTCTAGGAGACAGTCCACTAACAGGATATATAATGCATCATAAAAAGCCTTCACAGAAGATGCAAAAGAAAAAGGGGTTAATGCCATGAAACCCCAAACCAGATCCATTCTATACTTCCTACAGGTTGGTCATGCAAGCGGTCTCAGAGCCTCAATCTTAAGATGTCAGGTCACAGTCTTAACAACAGTACTGCCACTGTACTAGGGTCGGAGTCTGTCTAGACACCTCACATATGTAGCTCCCTCTAGTGTGATACTCTGAAGGATCCACCACAGGTTCACCAATTTCTGACTTGGAAAATGCATACAGTTCTGTATGTTGTTACCAGAAACCCTCTCGAGAGCCTGTCAAGGAAATTCCTCTTATGTGCTTGAGGACTTTGTTCCTCTCTGCAGTTCCATCTGTAAGAAGGGTATCGGAGCTGGGTACCCTGTTAATTAGCTTGAGCTACGTATCTTACACAAGGACAAAGTGGTCCTGAGAACAGATCCTACCTTCATACCAAAAGTGATCTCTCCCACAGATCACTGAAATTATGTCTACTATTAGTTGACCAAATACTTTTCATCCCAAAGAAGAAACGTGGTATGCTCTGGACATAAGACTTATTCTAAAAGCATTTCTTTATATAACAGAGCAAATCTAGAAAACAGCTTTCTTATTTATCTCTATATCCTCACCGAATAAAGGAATGAGGATGTCTAAATCTGCCATTAGCAATAACTTCAAGGCATGCATTATCAAAGCACACAAAATTCAAAAACTAGACATACCAGCTAGGATTATTACTCACTCAGTATGAAGTGCTGCACCAGCACAGCATTTGCCAGACATACTACAGTTAAGAGATTTGCAAGGCAGCTACTTGGTCATCTGTATCTACCTTTATTAAACACTATAATCTGAACACTTACGACTCAGCTGATGCAGCGTTTGGCAGAAGAGTATTACAACATATCTTATGACCAGATGACAATGACCCACCCAGAAAATAGGGACACTGCTCTGGGAGGTCCCATCAAGATGTCCTCCGCCTCAGAGGGAGAATGGATCATTGGATACCGTGAAGGGTCCTTCTCCTCTGAGGAAAGGAGGACATCTTGCCCCTCCCGAAGTCATTGTCTTTTCACTCTCCTCTGCTTGACAAATTTACTTCCTGTCCTGATGTTTCCCCTTAACATATTTGTTCTCACCTTTCTCCTTGTTATTCAATTCTAGAGTGTCATATTCATAATTATGACGCTATAACTGCTTTCGGAGTTGCCAAAACTGAAAGAAAGGGTGACTCCCACTAGGAAGACAGGAGGTAGAAAACTTGTTCCTGCCTCCCTGACTAGAGGGTGGGAATCACCCATCAAGATGTCCTCCTTTCCTCAAAGGACCCTTTATGGTGAGTATCCAATGGTCCGTTTTCTATATTTTGTTTAAAGCTTCAGAAATGGGTTTCAGGATGCTCAGCATATGTTCAACATTTCTCTTAAGCCCAGTGTTGAGGATTTTGGCCGTGACAGTGCCATATATTTTATCTCGATTTTGTTCACAAACTGTCATCAGAATAGGCCAGTTCTTGACATACTGCTCAAAACAGCCCACTACAGAGTTCCATCTAACATCTTGTGGGAGCGTTAGCTTGGTTCCACCCATTCTTTTCAGAGCTGCTGCTTCAAAATGATTGTTACGGAAGTATTTAGCCATTTCAATGACATTAGTCTTTATTTCTGGAACACTGAAGGCTTTGGCTAGGAGATTCAGCAAATGAGCACTGCAACCATATGTTATTAGCTTTGTATTCCCTTCTTGCTCTTCTAAACTTCTCACCTTGGATATATTTGCAGCATTGTCCGTGACCAAACTGTGTACTGGACATTTGAATTTTTGTTCACGTATTATTATAGCATTTGCTGCCACTTCTTGTAAGTATTCTGTGTGTATGTGTATGCATTTCCTGACATATCAATTGTTTCTGCAAGGAAGACATTCCCTTCTTCTGTTGTTATACAAGCACATACAACAGGATCATTGTGGACATTACTCCACCCATCAAGACTTAGGTTAACAATTTTACCCTCTAGAGCTGTTGCACATTTCTCCATTTCTCTGTTATACACTTTATCCAGCAGTTCATCTTTGTTCTTCTGTGCATCCCCACATTGGGACTGTGCATGCACAGGCCTGCCAAGCGGAGAAATTTTTATCGCTTCCATAAAGCTCCACTAGGGGGCTGTTTCCCCCAGTCATGTCTCAGCCCGTTTCTCCACCTAAACAGTCACATGACTGTGTGGGAGGGGCGGCCCCCTTCCCCTCAGTTCTCTCTTAGCTGCCACGATGGGAATAATGTCGCTCAGGAACTCTGTGAATGTTTAACATTGAACATTTTATTTGAAGAGAAAATGAATAAATTTTGAAATATCTTCACTCATTCTTATATCATGTATGTTTTGAAGAGGTTTTGAACAGGCTAGATTTTTTTTAAAATATAATTTTTATTTTATAAACATTACATTACAAATACAAGGCTGCTATAAAATACAATATTGTGATTCAGCATACATTAACACTTTTATAGTCTACAAGATAAGAGATAGTGTAACGTGATATAATATCTAACAGCAGATGGAACATTAGTGATTACCGTGCAACAGACTCTTTTAGTTTAAAGATACGAAGGAAAGGTGCCTGGGAGGATGAATATCATTGCATGTTAAGTATTCAAAAAAAGGGAACCATTTAGAGAAGAAAACAGTTTCTTTTGGGTAGTATTGTGATTGATACAAGCTGTCATAGATTTTCTCTTGAATATAGTGATCCCATCCTTTCAGCATCCAATTTTCAGTTGTGGGGATTTTTGGGGATTTCCAATTGGAAGCTATTAATGATTTAGCTGCTGACAATAAACTTCGAATTAAGTCTTTTCTAATAGTGGGAACCATAATGGGATCCCATTGATCTAAAAAAATCAATTTAGGGTCGAATGGAATTGTATAGCCTGTGATCACTTTTATTTGCTTTAGGATTTCTGTCCAAAAATTTTTTAGTTGAGGGCATTCCCACCAACAATGTGCGAATGAACCAATAGAACCACAGCCTTTCCAACAAAGTGGTGGGTTTGTGAACAGGCTAGTTTGACTTCCACATGTCATAACTTCCGCCCCTCAGATTACCTCAGAGTGTTTTGTTTTATAAGGGACGCTGGCTAGGGTACTAAGATGGCCTTACATTGAGGTATAATTCTGACAGGCTCTGTTCCTCTGGCGGCTGTGTCAGCTGCTGCAGTGATGCGTCCACTCAGCTCTGAGACGTAAATAATCCAGCAGGTTATGGCCTCAGGCAGTGAAATCATCTGCCGCTAACGGGTGTCCAGGAATCTTTAACCCCAGGCAGTTAAGTCATCTGCCATTAACGGGTGTCCAATATACTCCTACCCCTAGGCAGTTAAGTCATCTGATGCTAAAGGGTGTCCACTGAGTTCAGATACTCCAGCAGGCCACTTGCCATGATGGGGCACCTGTCTTGGGCTGGATCAGTGGGGTAGGAGCCAAATGGTGAAAAGTACTATGCTCTGAAACCTCTTTCAGATCTGAGACCTTTTGATACTCCAGCAGTGAGTCGCTTGCCATGAGGGAGCGCCGATCTTGGGCTGAATCAGTGAGGTAGGAGCCAAGGGTGAAAAGCGCTGTGTTCCAAAACCTCTTTTGGATCTGAGACCTTTCTCTGAGTGGAGATCCTTCGGATCTAAGATTTTTTCTCGGAGCCAGGGTCCTTCAGATCTAAGACCTTCCTCAGATCTGAGACTTACTTTGAATCTGAGACCTTTCTAGGAGTCGAGATCCTTTGAATCCGAGATTTTGCTTGGAGTTGAGATCCTTCAGATCCAAGACCTTCCTCGGATCCAAGACACACCCTTGGAATCAATATCTCCTTAGGATCCGAGACCTCCCTCGGATCCATGACCGACTCAGAACCGAGGCTTCCTTAAAAGAGAAAAATAGATGCTCTCGCCCTGATGCAAGGTTCATCGGAGCTGATGATTAGCTACAGGCGCTAAGGTTGAGGGGGTTGGCTTCAGTCAACCTGAGAGAGCTGCAGACAGAGATTAGTTCTGCGCTCTGCTACAGGACCCTCCTGGATGCCCATCACCACTATCGGATCCAAGCATTTTTCTCATCGGATTCTAGAGATCGGGGTCAACATCTGTCGGCTCCATACCCACATTCGGAACTGACACGATGCCCTCCTATTTGAGTAAGCCGTTGATAGGGTAGTGGTAAGCATAGTTACCTTCCAAGAAGTTGAACTGGGTTCGATTTCCAGTCAAGGCAAACAAATAAATCCTCTTCAGTCTCATGATACACTAATGTGATAAGATCCAGGAAGGGTCTGTCACCTGATAGTAATACGAAACAGAGATCTATTTACCTTTATGAGGATTGTTGTATACTGCTCTGACAAGTCTTGGATTTGCTGTTTATTAGGTTGGAGGGTGATGAATAAACCCCTACTCAGATTCAATTTTTTTGTCATAGCCTTCCTGTCCACAGAAACTTGCTAAACTATCAGTGACATCTTATAGCTGGAACATTTGTATAAGGGCATAATTAATGCTTGACCAGGGTGGAATGCCTGCACCCAGGGTGAGGACAGAAAACTTGATGGACTGAGTGAGGCAAATATTCTGCCTCAGTTTAAAATCTGCGCATTGCTAAATATTAAATTATAAATGGCTACCTTCCATGGACCAAGGGGAGCCAGTCATTTTATATTACTGACCTCACCAGTGTGGAACTCTATCGTTATAACGTTGTCTACGTAGCAGATGAATGCAGGTAGACACGCTGTATGTACCTCACCAGGAGTAGAGCAGAAATAACATTTTGGAGCATTACCCCAACTCACATTCCTGGATCACCCCTTTCCCCCCTCCATGACTAAGGACTCTGGGGGTACTTCCCCTTCTTTCACATATAGACGAGAGAATTTTTCAGTAGAAAGAACTCTCTTGGGGTCACTAATACATCTGATCAGTGTTACAACGTCCTTCCAGCTCACCACCATTACCTCGGGTGGGAAGAAGCGTTCTGCATATTTCTGATCCTGAAATCATCGCACTGAACATGGTTTGTTTTCGGATCTTAGCCATAATGGACAATGGCCAAGGCTTAGAATTCAACAAACTGTGTATATTACCTCCACCACCTGCAAATAATAATAATAATTGATTTATATACTGCCCTTCAGGACAATTTAACACCCACTCAGAGCAGTTTACAAAGTATGCCATTATTATCCCCACAACAAACACACTGTGAAGTGGGTGGGGCTGAGAGAGCTTCTAGAAGCTGTGACTCACCCAAGCTCACCCAACTGGCTTCACGTGGAGGAGTAGGGAATCAGACCCAATTCTCCAGATTAGAGTCTCATTCTCTTAACCACACCAAACTGCACCAAATACTTCTTCATTATCATCAATGGAGGAATAAAATTGCTTCCTTAAGGCAAAGGGGTCTTTCAGGGAAATCCAATTATGGCTTCTTCCCCACATTTCTACTAGTACATAATGAAAAGGTGGATGGTTTTAGCTTATTCCAGGCAGTTTGCTATACTTACAGTATCAAGAATAGAAGGGGCACTTTCTCCTCTTTGCTGTCTCTCTCTTAAAAGTTAATTGGTGGGTTGCTGCCCTGGATTTGGGGAACGATTATTCCCATATCTCTATCAGTGGCGTTTGCAGGCACTAGATGTGATTCATATACCAAGGCAAAGTATTCTAGACACAGATCTTCTCCTTTTGTTTTTCCTAACAATGTCCAGATTGTTCACCAGCTGCAAAAAAACAGCTTAGTCTGTCTTACAACCCTAGGTTGTTCTTTTTTCTACTGTATCTGAATGATTGATTCATTGCTGCACCACTTTTGTAATTAATGGATGATTAAGGTTGGGTGCTTTTGATAGAAAGGTCAGAACTGGAGCTTTCTCTGAGTTTTTTATCCACATGCGGCACAACGTTAGGCTCCATGAGTACCAGGGTCATCCTGCTCCTGGGCAGGACTTAGATGGGTGACTCCAACTTGTCTGGAGCAGACAGAGACTGTCGAGATGAGTGTCAACTGCCACATCAGTGCCGCCCCTTACCATGCTAAATATGATGTGCAATCATGTAATTTTGAATTGATTTCAAGAATGTGATGGCCTCTGGCTAATAAAATTTGTTGTTGTTGTATGTACATTTACAGAAGTGGTTGCTGAGATATTTTCAGGTCATTCCTCACATTTCGCTATCATGTCCATCCAAAGACAAATCCTCAGGACCATTGAAAGGTGACAGTCAGACCATTAGTTTGGTCAGGGGTGTACCCTTTCATACTTCATACTAGATGGCATCATGCTTAGACATGGGCACGAACCGAAAAAAAATAATGAACCCGTGGTTCGTGGTTCGGTGCTGGCGATGAAACTGAACTAACGAACTGTAACGAACATTTCCCACTGACGAACTTGTTTGTGGTTTGTGGGTGTCAGAATGGCCCCCGTTGGACTTAGAGAGCCCATATTCACAGGGAGTGTTTAGCAGGCTCTCCTCCAGCTAGCACCACAGTTTGGTCAAGTTTGCGATAGGGAGTTATACCCTCTCTGATCCGAGGCCCGCAGGAAACTCGCACTTGATACAATTAGAGCCACTAGTTGATGTTGGCCCAGTGTACAAGGGGTGTACTCGAAGTCATGCCACCTCCCCTCAGGGGGTGGGGGGTCTGGCTGCTTGCCGGCGGCAACCCCCATGTGCCTGCCCACCAGGCCTCACAGGAGTGCGCATTTATTCCTGGCGCAGGCTGCAAGGTGGGTGATGTCAGCAGCTGCGGGCCTGGCGGGCACGGGGAGGCGGTGGCGTGCTGCTTCCCCTCAGGGGCGGGGGGGGGGTCTGGCTGCTCGCCGGCATCACCCCCAATGTGCCCGCCTGCCAGGCCTCACAGGAGCGTGCATTTATTCCCGACGAGGGCCAGAAGGCGGGTGATGTCCCCTCTTTCTGTTTCTGTCTCTTATCGTTTTCTACATACAATTCTCTAACTATATACCATTCTCCAACTGTTAACATACATTCTCTAATGTATGCACATTCTAGTGTATGTACGTTATACATTCTGTAATGTTTGTATCTTTGTTTTTGATTTTCAATCCTTTTATCTATGTATGTATGTATCGTGTTCTGTTTGATTCTATATCTATTTGTTGCATTCACATTCTGTTACTAGATCTAGAACAGTTGATATCTGTGAACCCTTTTCTGTCTGTTTTTCTGTATCTCTGTCACTGTCTGTTTGTAACTTTCTATCTCTATCTGTTTCTGTCTGTGTGTTTCCACCACTATCTATCTGAATCTATATCTTTCTATGTATATCTGCCCTTTCTTATTTCTTTCTATCTCTAGCTGTCTTTTTCTCTCTTTCTATAACTAAATCTTTTTCTACATACCTTTATCTTCATCTATATGTATGTTTGTGTATCTATTTTTTCTACAGGTTTTGTTTTTGTTTTTCAATCCATCTTTCTATCTGTTTATCTTGTTCTGTCCAACTGTATCTATTTGTAGCGTTCTCATGCCATTTGGAGGGGAAGTGGCAAGATCCCCCAGCAACTGCAGGGCCTCACCCAAGGGTCCCACTGATCAACTCTTCGGCGGTAGCCAACATCACCCACCTTCCTGCTTTGGCGGAAAGGATGGGAGGGACATGTCATTTGGAGGGGAAGTGGCAAGATCCCCCAGCAACCGTGAGGCCTCACCCCCAGGGGACCCAGGGGTTCTGGCCACAGCAACGAACTACACCTGGAAAATTCTGCGAGGGGGATGGGAAGACCCCGATTCGTCAGCAGCTGCTGTCTTCACCCACCTCCCTGCCATCACGGAAATGAGGGGATGGGGTGGTGCAAGTGTTGGGGAAGGGACTTGTGGCAGTACCCGAGAGGGAGAGGAAGAAAGGGGACACGAAGTGGTCAAAGTGGGAGAGGGGGACCCAGGGGTTCCAGCCATGGTGACCAGCCACACCTGGAAGATCCTGCGACAGGGCCTGGAAGACCCCAATCTGTTAGCTGCTGCTGGCATCAACCACCTTCCTGCCATCACGGAAAGGAGGGGACGGGGTGGTGCAAGTGGTGGGAAAGGGACTCATGGCAGTACCTGGGAGGGAGAGGTATGGATTGGGAACTGGAAGGCTCCCAAGCGAGAGGTAGTTGGGAGAGGTCAGAGTGATCCCAGAGAGGGAGAGGAAGAAATAGGGCAGTGGCAGCAGCTGCCATCGCCCACCTTCCTGCCTTTGCGGGAGTCACTGGACACATTCGCACCCGGCTCAAAGGGGTCCAGTCAGTCCTGTTGACAGGGGAGCCGCCATGCTGTGCAACCGACATTATCCCTGTACGATACAATCGGCTGCATGATTGCAACTGAGCTGTGTAAACAAGGAGGGAGCAGTAACAGGATAGTCCCAGTTGTGAAGCAGCAGCTGACATGATCCACCATCCTGCCTTCATGGAAAGGATGGGATGGACGGGACAGAAGACATTGCTTGGATGGGTCAGAGTGGTTCCAGAGAGGGAGAGACAGAAATGGGACAGCAGCAGCCGCAGCTGACATTGGCCACCTTCCTACCTTTGCAGGAAGGACATGAGTCAAGGGACCCATTCCGCCCTGCTCAGAGGGCACAGCGTTTGCAATGGATAGGGGCACCGTGCGGCTCAACTACATGTGCAACAGTTGAGCTGTTGCGCAAGTGCCCAAAGGAGGCTGCTGCCTGCATCCCCCACTTTCCTGCCTTTGCAGAAAGGAGGTGTCATGATGATCTGGCTGTGCCAAGAAGGACTATCAAGGTCTCAGAACCCTGTTAGCAGTGGGAGTGGGCCTGGCTAAACCTGACCCAAATGTGCCAGCCCTCATTCGAGATACCCGCAGGACTTGATGGGCAAGGGTGCGTGGCGACGGCATGGAGAACCAAAGGGCGAAATGTTTTAGTAGCTTGCGGAACCCCACGCACTCCACGATGGATGTGGGCAAGCCATGTAGGGCAATCGTCTCTGCCAAGATGCGAAGGCCGCCTCCTGAGCCTTCAACCTCACTGTTGTAAGCGGCACTGTCCCAGACCCCAAGGGGACAACCTCTGGAAGCACGGCCTGCCGGAGTGCTCCACTCCCGGGTGGACTTCAGGTGGGGACACCACCAAGAGTTTGGGATGGGGACAGGAGGGATCTTTCATAAAACACAAACCATTCCTCCAGGGATCTGTCACCCACATCCTCAAAATGTTGAGAGAGATCCTCTCCCCCCTGTGGAAAGACCTCTTTGGTCTCCTCCACAGCCCCCACAGGTGAATTGGGGGGAGCGGGAGGACTCTCTGCTGCCCGTGAGCCACACCCAGTACTGCTTTCCTCAAGCAAACCAGGAGGACTGCCTTCGCACTTCACCCCATGACTACCCTTGGCGGCCAACACAATAGGAAGACTCATTGTGCCACCAAACTAGAACACTGTGAGACCTCAACTGAGGTGCCCAGTGAGCTTGGCCCCAGGGCCTGGCAACAGTCCTGGCACCAGAGGGAGGGCAGGACTAGAGCCCTAGCCCACCACTCCCACAGACCTGACCCGATCAGGCACTAATAATCAGGGTGAGCCCTCAGCCAATGTGCCCACTGAGCTTGGCCACAGGGCCTAGCAGCAGCCCTGGAACCAGGGGGAGGGGGTAGAGTCCTAGCACAACACTTTCTGAAGCCTTATCAGATCAGGCACTAATAGTACTGTGAGCCCTCAGCTGAGGTGCCCACTGAGCTTGGCCCCAGAGCCAGGCAGCAGCCCTGGAACCAGAGGAGATAGATGCCTATCCCAAAAAGCCAATATCAATTATATTCTCTCTCTTTCTCTCCCCAAAGGCTTGCAAGTAGCAAGCAACAGCTCTGTCACACTCCACTGATTGCTGAAAATGAAACCCAGCCTGGGAGCCCAGTGCTTTATATAAGCTGAGGTCTCATAGAGCAACACAGGAGGTCTTTGGTTGGCCGTAAGAGCTGCCTATCAGGGTTTGCAGGGATGAGTTTTAAGTGCCCATGGCTACAGAACGCCCCTCCCTCCCCTAGGTGTCTTCTCCCAAGTTGTAACCCCTTTGCAGCTCCATGGTTGGAAGGAAGACCTGCCGATCAAGATAAGCTGAGCTTCGAGTTGGGTCTCCAGGGCGACAGAAGGAGTGCAGACAGAGTTCAGGCATTCCCCCGGCTCTGTTTCCAAGGGAATTGATTGATGGCGCCTGACTGTCTGGCTTCACGAACTGTGGATGGGCACAATGAACCGGGCTTCTTACGAATGCTGGTTCGTTGGCCTTGGACACTCACGAACTGCCGGATTGCGACCAGACGATCAGATGGTTCGTGGGTTTTTAGCGTTCGTAATCTGGTTCGTGCCAATGTCTAATCATGCTATACTGACAACTGGTGCTCCATTGCAGAGTTGGAGTGCACTTGGTGATGATACTATTATATTGAAATGAATGGTCTGACAGTGAAAAGACATTACATATTTAAGCAATGGAATTCAGAGCCATACGTTATACTCTTGTTTCACCATAGATATGTGTTGAGGCAAAGATACTCAAGCTCAAATGGGCGAAACTAGGGCAATTGTTACCACAGCAAGTGACAGTGCACAGCATCGCTAACCCTTGGGCATAGGCTAGGGTCTTCTGCAGTTGGCAATTCCTGGTGGGATTTTCCATGCTTAGTGTCTACATTTTGGGCTCATACAACACCAGACCAAAGGGGTTGAGTACCATCTTGAGTTCAACTCATTAATGTATTGTAAACAATATCAACCTATAGCCAATATTCCTACAATCAGGTAGTTCCAGATATGAACAAATTCACAACTTGCGTTAATGTCAAGGCATGAGTGCTGTTGTTCTAGAACAGTCAGTGATCCTCTCTCTTGAAGACATGTTTCTACATAGATAAACAAGTTGCCTATTCTATGCATCCCATCTATTTTCCTTGGCATGCAGACTTGTTTACCTATTGGAAGGGACATTTCAGATTGTATCATCTTTTGGCCCAGGCAGATTGGGTTCTTGCGTTGTTTGATCCAAACATAAGTACGTGCCACATCCTCCAATGCTGGGCATGATACAGCTGGGAACGTTTCCTTGCATTTTTGTTTTTCATGCACTTGTCAGCATGCTACACTTGACCCATTCTATGGTGATCTTCATTCAAGTACTTCTGATCATGGGACTTTCCACTTGGATGTTTTTGACTCCAAATGGAAATTTTTCTTTCAGAGTAGATGTAGAGTAGGAGCACTATGAAAGAGTTGTCTTTTACTCTTTATATACTGAACAGCCTGAACTCAGAGGGTTTTTGCTACCCTGACTAGTCGGGTTCACCTATCTACCTTAGACTCTGTTCACATTCAGATTAAAGGCAAGCCTGTACCCTCTCGTCCTAGTCCTGCCAGTTCCTCAAAGGGATGCTCAAGCTTTATTTTTCAAGGTCATTGTTGGTCCCTCAGTCGTCCCTGTCCTTGGTTCAGTCAAGCCTTATGTTGGCATCCTCCAAGTCTTTAATTACTTGCACGTTGGAGTTTTCTGCCATTGTGGGTAAGCTTTTTCGTGATATTTTTATAGTTAGGAGAGCAAGTGACTCGTCAGTGCCTAGGACTGAACCAGCCTTTGGGGCTGAATTTGGCATAATCTTAGGAACCATGACACTGTCCTCTGTCCAGACATCTATTTCCTACTAGGTTTCTTGTTCTCTTTTGACTTATTCAAGCAATGATCCTGCTTGTATTTTTGCAAAGCCCGCAATTCAGGACCCAAGAGACATCTAATGCATTTGTTACAGTTCAGAATAGCATTGTCATTTTTGGTTTAATTATGACAAGGGAGTTTTCATTAAGATCTGCATCTGTTTGTGCGTTTTTTGAGCCCAATCAAGGGCGAATGGATGTCAGCTCAGCTGACATGTGGTGATATGTCATCCAGTTGGCATACCAACATACTGCTCAAGGCCCCCTTTCTTCTGGGGGTTTCACTTTACCAGGTCTCTGGCTACCTCATCAGAGTTTTCTGTGAGAAGTACCTCTAATTCATGTTTACAAAGCAGTTTCTTGGCCCTCGTTGAGTGCCTTTGGTGGGCATTGCACTTTAGACATCAATTGCACATAGCATGTGGCAGTTTTGCACTCCTTGCTATAAAAAAAAGAAGAAGAAGAAGAAAGGGAAATCTGCAAGATAGCTGACTAGTCATAGCCAGACCCCTTTGTCTGACATTATACTGTATGTCACATAGAATGTGGTGACAATTAGAGCAGTACTGCAGTCTTTGTTTAATAGAAAGAAAAAGTAAAAGGAGGAGTAAACACTATGCAATTTTAAGTCCTTGCAAATTCTTATATCTTTCTTAGTATGTCTCCTGTTTGCCTGTACATTTGCAAACTTTTTAATATGAAGTTTATGTATTTTGATTATGTTTTATTATTATTATTAAATTATGTTTGGGATTCACCCCACCTCCTTGTGAGTGTGTAGCTTGGTAATCTAGCCAGTTTGGTGCAGCAGTTAAGAGCTTGGGACTCTAATCTGGAGAACCCGGTTTGATTCCCCATTCCTCCACTTGAAGACAGCTGGGTGAGCTTGGGTTGGTCACAGCTTCTAGGAGCTCTCTCAGCCCCACCCACCTCACTGGGTGATTATTGTTGTGGGGATAATAATGACATACTTTGTAAACTGCTCTGAGTGGACGTTAAGTTGTCCTGAAGGGCGGTATATACATCGAATGTTGTTGTTGTTATGTGGGGATGCACAGAAGAACGAAGATGAAAACAGGATTGTACATACCGGTAACTATTGTTCATCCAGTTCTTCTGTGCAGAGACACATCCTTCCCTCCTGCCCTGCTGTGCAAGTTCCAGTATGAGATCGTGGCAACTCAGGAGAACTGAAGGGAAGGGGGGCGCTCCTTCCATATAGTCACATGACCGTTTAGGCGGGAAAACGGACTGAGATGTGACTGGGGGAAGCTGTCCCCTAGTGGAGCTTTATGGAAGTGATAAAAACTTCTCTGGTCAGCAGGCCTGCGCATGCACAGTTCCAGTGTGTGTCTGCACAGAAGAACTGGACGAACAATAGTTACTGGTATGTACAACCCTGTTTTTCCCTGCAACATCTGCTCTGCTGGGTGGACTGTATCCTGGTCTCAGTGACTGAACCATATTAATAAAGTGTGGGTTTTCAATTAGACAGAAAGAAGAGTTTGTCATAAAAACAAACTGGGCAATTTTTTCATCAATTAACTCTTTTTCTAATCTGCTGGTTTTTATCACAAACTTACCTATGATGGTTCCTGGATGGTCAGCTTTTTTCTTTCTTTTAGGTGATATACTGTGGATGTGCGATGTATATGATGTGACTGAAACACTATCCTGGACAGATAACTCAAACTGTAGAACAGGAGGATGGTTATCTCGAAGGTGGATAGTTTCCAGAATCCTTTATGGTGATGATGGATTCCTCTAAATAAAAAAGTCAATGCTGTTATTTTATTATTTATACCATTTCTGCTTATTTAGTATTACTCATATTCACTACTACTCAGTACTGCCCCCCAAAGGAATATTTGCTTTTTTCAACTATTTCTTCATAACAGCTGTATCAAAATGACAGTAACATGCAGTAATAATAATAAATATAACTTTGATCAAACATGACATTTCCTCAAGGCCGTCTAAATATGATGAAATCAAAATGTTTACCAACCTGAAGATCCTGCCTGTTCAAACATGTTCCCTTTGTCATCTTCATCACAGCACTTCTCATGGTGCTGTTTCACTTGGGTCACCAGGTCTTGCATTTCTTTGTTGTAGTGTTTGCATTTTGCACGCGTGCCTGCCTTACCCATAGGTAGAGGAACTACTTTAAAATGTTCCCAAACTGGGTTTCTTTTATGGCCTGCTGCCATTATAGCTTTTCTCCTCCAAGGAAAGAATAATCTGATAATCCTCAGGCTATACACACAAAGATCCAAAGACTTGTGGAGTATTGTGCTCAAAAAGTTTCACTTTCATTTATACTGCTTGCCCTCAATTTTTTAAAAACAATCTGAGAAAAAATTCAGAATTCCCTGAATTCTAAATTGATTCTCTAATTTGCTTCAGTTATTTCTGAAAAGTTCAGCCATTGTTTTCTGTGGGAAAATCATTCTAGGGGCTATCCTGTGGGCTGAGACAAGGGAATGCCTTGTGCTTGTGGCCGGGTACTGCATGGTTCTCTTCTGTGGTGCTTCTCCACCGGATGAATCCAGTGGCTGGCTGCAGTGAATGACACTAGTTCTCTTGGGTTAAATCACACCCATTTCCTTACTTCAGTTTGCTTCTTTTGGGTAACAGTGTCCCTTGCTTCAATTTGGTTTGGGTAGAATGGGTGTGATTCTCATGTGATGTTGGTCCCCTTGCTTCGCTTTGGTCCTGAGCGGATTTTGTTCCTGTGCTTCAATTTGGTTCTGTTGGGTTTTCTCTAGAATGAGTTCACTTTGCATTTGGGAGTGTGCCTTGGTCCTGGCAGCCTTGCCCCAGTGTGCTTCTGCAGTGGGAGTCAGCTTTGACTTTTTCCCATAGGAAACAATGGAGTGGCTGGGGGCACCTTGTTCAAGGGTCCATAGAATTGACCCCTGAAACTTGGGAATCCTTAAAGAACAGTTAGGAGTAAGTCCCCTGAAAATTTTGTGGAGTTTGCATGAAAAATGCCCCCCTTCCAGTCCCTGGTTAGTCCCCAGATGTTTGACCTATAGGGAATAATGGAGATTTAGTGGGGGCACCTTCTTTTGGAGCCCAATAATTGGCTCCCAATGTCCAATCTTCATGAAACTTGGGAGGGCTTTAGAGGACAGTTAAGAGTTGGTTCCCTCCAAATTCAGTGAAGTTTAGTCAAAAAATTACCTTCCCAGCTCACTGGATAGCCTCTGGAGTGATTTCCCCCTTAAAAAAATGGCCAAATTTTACAGATTTTTTCCCTGAAAATTCGGTAAAATTTTTAGATACCTTGTTTTTGATTCAGAATACCCAGATTTTACCAAATCAACCAAAATTAACTACTTTAATCCAAATTATGAACTGAACTGCACACCCCTAGGCACAGAGGGTCAATTTCCATTGAGTATCGGTTACATTCCATGAGAGAGGCAAATAGTTTTAAAGTACGTAAACATTCTCAAAAATAAATTAGCATTAATATGATAAATAGCTTCTTCTCAAACAGATTGAATAAATGGACATTTCCAAAGCATATGCTTAAGAGATGCATCTTGTAAGGTACAATGACAATAATTAGATTCTGCGCTTAATTCTTTACTAAAAAATGCACCGTGGTGTCCAGTATATCCTAAACATAATTATTTTGCCGAGTAAGTCTCAGTTTAAGATTTCATAGAAGCTGCAGTATAAGACTCAAAGCAGTGTCCCATTGCATTGGCAGAATTGGACAATCTAGCTCACTATTCCATTCATCTCTTAGATTCTGCATGTTATATTTATTAACCGGCATTAAGTATTTATAAACAAATACTGTATGTTTAGTCTTCTATGTTGATTCAGTGAGAGTTTCCAGAATTGGGAGAGATTCTGAAACACTCAAAACTGCATGGCTATATTGAAATACCAACAAATGTTGCAATTGTGTCTCTTGCCGTTCAGCAAAAGTTGACAAATTATATCTAGATCTCAGCTGAGAAAATGATAAAACTCATCATCATAACCTAACAATTGATCCAGAGTAAAAATCCTATCTATCTAAGCCTTCCATAAAAAAGTTTTCCTCCCAATTTTAAAATCTGGATTTGACCCATAATGTCAGTTTAGCATGTGAGAATGGGTAAAATTGATACTGTCATGAAATTATGCATCATACTTCTTTAAACTGCAGAAATTGCTGGAGGAACAGGATCCATTTTAACATAAGTATACCCAAATATATTCTATTTAAAGAGTGTTCGAAAGTTGAGAAGAGCAATCCCAATAATTTGTACATGTTAACAAATGTGCCTGATATAAACTAACATCAGTCAAACCAAATCCTCCTTCATTAATTGTAAGTTGTATCCTTTTAAAAGAAATCTGAGGCAGTGGTGAAACCACACATACATTTCCAAAGCGAAGTATTAATTTTATGAATATGTCTTCAAGGTATATGAAAAGGAATTGTACACAAAACATATAATTCTAGATGTAATACTCATTATGAGTGTATTAACTTTACTCCATAATGACAAGTTTAGAGTTGCCCATCTGTCAAAATTCAAAGATATATCAGCAATCTACTTGTTAAAAGTTTAGCATAATTAAATAATATCCCTATGAATCAATATGCCCTAGGAATCGGCATCAACGAAAATATCCACCAGCAGATACATTCCTTGATATATTGTCTCCCAGTGGCATCAACTCTGATATTGTCTAATAAGCTGAATAACCAGACAAATCATCGAAATCATTAATCAAGCTTATTCATATGAGAATGGAAGTCTGAGGTTCTGAAATAAATAATAAAAGATCATTTTTAAATTCTAAAGAATTATGTATATTGTTATTTTGTCCAATAGCATAAGCCACAGGTTCCAAACATTAATAAGAGAAAGAGGACAATTTTGTAATTTATGCATCCTGTAGTGACATTGGTAATAAACTGGATTCAAGAATCTCGTACAATTGATATAATTTCAGAATTAGAAAATATTAACAGGTTTTATACCATTCTATACACAAACCATCTGGTCCTGGAGATTTGCCAATGCTCATATTCATTATCACTACCTTAATTTCATCCATATGCAAGGGTTCAGCAAGAAACTGTCACTGAGTGAGAACTGAGGAGGTGCATAGCACTTTAAGGAATATTTATTACATTTGCTGGTGGTCTTTATTTTGGCTTTGCTAGTGATTAGCAAGATAGTTCCAGGTGGGTAACTATGTTGATCTGTAGTAGAAGAGCATTATTCGGGTCCAGTAGCACTTTAAAGACCAAGTAGATTTCCAGGTTATGATCTTTTGAAAGGCAAAGATCCTTGGGAGACAGTTTGGTGTAGTGGTTAAGAACGTGGGACTCTAATCTGGAGAACCAAGTTTGTTTCTCCACTCCTCCACTTGAAGCCAGCTGGGTGACCTTGGGCTAGTAATGGCTCTCTGGAGCTCTCTTAGCCCCACCCACCTCACAGGGTGTTTTGTTGTGGGGAGAATAATGACATACTTTGTAAACTGCTCTGAGTGGGCATTAAGTTGTCCTGAAGGGTGGTATGTAAATCTAATGTTACGATTATTATTTTAGCAGATATGATGAAGGGAGCTCTGACTCTTGTAAATCTAATTGGTCTTTAAGGTGCTACTGGCCCCAAATAACGATCAGCAGTTTGCAAGGATAAGCTAGTATTAATATTTGGTATGTTTATACACTGCCTTTCTCCCCAGTGGGGACCCAAAGTGGATTACTTCATTCTCTGCTCCTCCATTATAGCCACACAACAACGCTGTAAGGTTGGTTTGCCTGAGTATGTGTGATATTGAGTAAGCTTCCATGGCAGAGTGGGGGACTTGAACCCCAGTCTCCCAAACCTTAATCTGACATTCCAACTGTTATATCACACTGGCTAGAATCAACATTTCTTCTCATGTTTACTTGAAATCCATGTGAGTTACTGCTAAGTAAGCTAACATTGGGTAGGAGCCACCAAAAAATCTCATAGGAGGAGTTGGCTGAACAGAACTTTCCCTGTCTTGCCCTTCCACCTGTCAGAGGGATGAGATACCATTGCAGGCAAAAAGGCACCATGGTGTGGGGTGCTTCAACAATGAGAATTGAGTAAAATCTCCTTTTCCCTCTTTCACCATGAGGACTATCATGCTTAAATTTTGCTGTTGCCATTAGTTCCCCACCTATGAACTTGATTCTTAATTATCTGTGTATATGTATGTAGGGACACAAGTTGCAGTAGCTTAGTAGGTAGGGAAAGGCACTCTGCACATCATTATTTATTTCTGCATGCATTCCAGTGTTCATCTCCGATACTAAAAAAAAAAATTCTCATGAGTTTTGGTAAGTTGAGATGTCACCTTATTGGCTTCTAATAGGATCCCAACACACACATTTAGCAGGTGAAACTTTTTGCCACCGTATCTTGTGCCAAGCTGTTCTGAATAAATTTGTGCCTGACTATGGAGGACATGAACGAGAACAATTTTTTAAAAAGACTTACTGGTTGAGCCCTGACAAAAAATTAAACCCTGGGCAGGGGGCCATTTTTCTCTAATTTGATTAATATAGTCACATTATATTGAATTTGAGTTGCCTGTTTATTTGAAGACAGATTATGGCACAAAATAATTTTGGGTTAAAAGATGGCCAAAACTACTTATTGGAGTTTTTCCGTTTCCTTCTTGCATCAGTGGATGAAGGGTGTAATTGGTACAGTGATGAGACCTGCTTTAAAGTAAATTTTACTGGGTCTCCATGTGGCTCATAGTGAAACAGAAAGCTTAGATGAATTCTGAGTACTTGGAGAAAAGTACAAATATATAGAATTAGACTGGGAGTTACAAAGACAGGTGAAATTTTCTGTAAGTTTGTCACAAGACAGTGTCTTGAACACACTACAGTTTGCACATCATTAGTGATTTTTCCATTTCTGTGGTAATACAATTTAAAAGCGCTAAGTTGAGGGAAGAAAACATGCATTTGTGGAACAAAAGTGGAGTGAAAATTAAAGAGGGCTAATGAAAAAAAATCCACTTCAGTTTCAAATTCAGAGATTCTGAACCAACCATATTTATTTCTGGCTAGGGTATTGCCAACTCAGATCTAATCTGTTTTTTTTTTTAGCTATCATGAGTATTGGCCCTGTTCTTTGCAATATGGACTTCCAGGCTCTTTGGGGCAGCTGTTTTTGCACTTAACAGCACCAAAATTGCACAGAACACAGTCCTCCCTCTAAACCATTAATCCACCAAGTTTTTCCTCAGTTACTTACACATGTGTGCGCGCATGCACGCACACACACCCTGAAGAAGGCAAGTGTCAGCGGATGCAGACTATGGCAAGAAACTGGCTGGCTAAGGGATAGAACGACAGAGGTGGTGGTATTAAAAACAATCCTGCTTTATGTTCACTTTTTTTCTTTTTCTCTAGTGCCAATACATTATTACCTTTGGTGCCATGTTTCCTTGCACTTACTGCCAGGGATCTGTGTTTAGAATTGCAGCCTATGATTGAAGCCTTCCAGGACTTTTATCAAGTTTGATTGAACAGACTATTTGCACACACCCCATGGCACTTTTTCCTCACAATGACCACCAAAATGCCCTGATCCGGGAGGGAGAGACAAACTAGTGCCTGAGTAGTGCTGCAAAACAAATCCAGCAGGTCTATAGAGTTGCAAATTCCATGTTATTCAATAGGCTTACTCCCAGGGAAGTGTCTTTCGAATTGCAACCTATGATTGAAGTCACACATTCCCCCTTCTAAATCTTTCCAAAGCTGATAGGTGGGAAGGCAACTCCCCTTGCAAGGACCCACTTGACAGGGATACAGTGTCATTTCCTGGGTAACTATGGGGATGGGGAAGATGCACTTATGTTATTTAATAACATAAGGGCTCTCTTCCCTTGACATCTGATTGATGAATGCTATTCAGGAAAACTAGATGCTGCCAATCAAGCCCAGTTCCTGGTGCTGCTGCTGCTGCTGCATGGTTACAAACTGAACCAAAACTCACTCACTCTCTGGAATGTGCTGTTATAATTTGGTCTCCTGGATGTAGGTCAGTGTTCTGGAACCTGCTTTAACAAACCAAACACAGATTTCCAGGTGAGTTTCTGGCTCATTTGTTTCATTTTGCATACCTGTAGTGAATCATTGCAGATGCATGGGTGCATAGAGAATTGACTGCTTTTGGTTGTAGGAATTACTGAAGAGGTAGGTAGTTTATAGAGCTACTTTTGAATAAGGACAGTGGTTATATGTAATGTATAGAGCCACCAGTGGCTTTTCTGAGCAGTGTTCCCCAATGTGTCACCCATCCTATGCTCCAGGAAACTGGTCAAGGCCATACCTGGTAGGGTTTCTGTTTGGCAGGTGATTTCCATTTTAAAACAGCTGCTACTAGAGGTCAGAAGGGGAACAGAAGGCGACCATGATACTAATAGCTCCATGGTGGCCAAGGAGACCTTGGTTTTTTTTCCATTCAACTTCTGTCCGGCATGCCTTCACTCCATCTTCCGTCACAGCTGGACCTTCTACAGCAAGGGCTGATATGGCATCCTCACCCAGAGTGGCTATCGCCACTCTGGGTGAGGGTGGAAATTGAACGCGAACGCCTTTCCCTGATGGGCTACCACCCACAGATAGTCAAGACCATATTAGCGGCTCGAAAAAACTCAACCATAAAAATATACAATACCACATGGAAGGCCTTCACACGCTGGTATAGGCGCAAAAAGTTAAATCCTTTAGAACCGTCTCTAGGAAACATTCTTGGGTTACTTCAAGAGGGCCTAGACAACGGTTTGAAGCCAGCAACACTAAAGAAACCAGTAGCAGCCATCAGTACCGTTATACCCAATGTGGGGAAGGAACTGCTCTCCTTGCATCCTCACGTCCGCAGCTTCCTCAGGGGAGCAACCTTGTTGAATCCCCCAACAGTGCATCGGTTTCAGACTTAGTGTCTAAACATAGTGTTAAAAGCTCTTACGAAAACACCTTTTGAGCCAGTAAGGGACATTCCCATGAGATGATTTAAGTTAAAAACTATCTTCCTAATAGCAGTAACATCAGCGCATTGTGTTTCTGAGTTGAGTGCCTTGTCCGTTTGATCAGACCTCTGCATTTTTCACAAGGATAAAGTTGTGTTGAGAACTGACTCAACTTTTCTACCAAAAGCATATTCAAAATTTCATCGCTCTCAAGAAATCAATTTGCCTTCCTTTTGTCCTAACCCAAGACACTCCAAGGAACGCGAGTGGCATAACCTCGATGTGAGGAGAACTCTCAAAGCGTACCTGATTAGGACAGAACACATCAGACAAACAGAATCTCTCTTCATAAATATCACACCTCCCAAGCTTGGACAATGCATGTCACCGGTGGCAATTGCTCACAGTGTCACCTGCATTAAGGAAGCACTTAAATTGGACATTCCTAAAGGAATCACAGCGCATTCCGTGAGAAGAGCTGCAACCAGTGCAGCAAAGAGATGCCTCAGTAGAGGAAATATGTAGATCCGCCACTTGGTCTTCACTTTCTACTTTCATTAAACATTATCGTTTACACACTTACTCTTCAGCCAACGCAGCCTTCGGAAGACAAGTTCTACAGCACATAGTGGAGAACCAAGATCTTGTCCCACCCAAAGAATAGTGCACTGCTTTGGGAGCACTCAAGAGGTCCTCCTCCTCAGAGGGAGAACGGACCTTTGGACACTTACTGTGAAGAGTCCGTCTCCTCTGAGGTCAGGAGGACATCTTGACCTCCCAAGATCTTCAGAGACTTCAGGAACATGACAGAGTTTTCCTGTCCTTTTTCTCTTACACTGCCTATTCTTCACTTTTTTACCTGCATGTCTTGAACTATTTTTTTCTGGTGTAAACTTTTCTGTCTGTATCAGAAGGACCTTTATGCTAGGTGTTACAGGTGATTAGATACAAGGATATATACTGCTGAGGGGAGGCAGCCGAACTGAGGACAGAGAGGGTGGTCCCACCTACTGAAGGAAGAGGAAGAATTTCTACTTCCTGCCTCCCCGATAGGATGGTGGGAAACACCCATGATGTCCTTCTGACCTCAGAGGAGAAGGACCCTTCATGGTAAGTGTCCAAAGGTCCGTTCACTTCCTGTTGCTGCTGTTTTGTGGTTGTGCCCTGTATCAGAATTCCAAATGTGCCCACAGGCTCAAAAAGGTTGGGGACCTCTGCTATAGATACGTACATTTTCGAGATTTTTTTTCGGCTTGGATCTGGCAACATCATTCCGCTCCAGATACTTGGAGCCTGTCAGATCATTTTCAGAGTTGACAACGCCATTCTGCCTCGGATTCTCCAAGCCCTTAGGATCTGACTCAATCCCCTAGGATCTGACAGCATTCGAAGTTGAGGGAATCCTTAGTTGTGCCCATCATAGCTACACCTGTACCTTTGGGTGTTCACTCAGATCTGAAGGGATGGAGGAACTGACTCCGGAGTTCTTGCAGCTTCTGAGAAAGAAAGCCAGGTCCAGGTCTCAGCATTCTTCCAAATGGAAGGAGACTTCGAGTAAGAATGTTAATATTAAGGTAGAGATGAAGTCGAAATCATGTACCACATATGCCTTCACTGTGTTCAAAGTTGCCCCCTGACTACTCTTCTGAAGAAGAAAGGGGAATTACTGAGAGCACCACCAGTTGTGTTCAGAGGCAAGATCTGCCTTAGCACTGCAGTACACACAGATGCCCATCCTGAATCTTCCTCCTAAATCTACACAGGTCTCCTCACTTGCTTTGACCGTAGAACTGGCAGCATTATTAGAGAAAGGGGTGGTGTATCTGAATCCCATTTGAAGTTTTATTTCAGTTTTTTTCTGGTCCAGAAAAAGGATGGTGGTTTTAGACCCCTGCTATTGTATGTATGGTGTATGGCTGGAAAGTGAACAGAGGTTGCATATCAATATTTTGGAGTCAAGGGTGATACGTTATTCACTTACCTCTTTTGCAAATATGGTGAAGGACAGAAGTATTCAAATACTTGCAGACAACTGCATGGCAATGTTCTACATAAACAAGCAGGGAGGCATGACTTCCCAAATGCTATGCTTGGAGGCCATACTCATTTGTGAATGGGCCAGCAGAGAGAGTACATCGCTTCAGGTTGTTCACATTCCCGATGTATTGCAGACAGACTGAACAGATTAGGAAGCCTTTTAAGTGCAAGGAAGCCTAACACTAGAATGTCTTATGGCCACAAATGGGACAAATTTGTAGATTGGGCCGAGAATAAGGGTTTTTGACCCTTATGATTGTCTGCTAGCTCAGATATTAGAATATTTAGTAAAGCTTAAGCAGGATGATCTTTCAGTCTCATCTATCAGAGTATCTAGCTGCTATCTCAACGTTTCATTTTCTATAGACAAAAAGACTTTTTTTCTCACTACACTTCTAAACAATTCCTTAAAGAGTTACATAACATGTATCCACCTGTATCCCAAATTATTCTGCAATGGTCATTACACCTGGTTTAAGCAGAGCTAATGGTGAAGCCCTTTGAACCTTTGGCTACTTGCCATTTAAGGGTCTTAAGAGGCTACGAAGACTGTTTTCTTTATAGAACACGAAGTTCACTCTTTAAATCCATTGCCATAGATTGTGGTGGGTGATCACTAGCTTAAATTACATTTTAAAATGTTGAACAAAAGAATCAGGATAGACCTGTCATTTTTAAATCCATGATAGCAAAAATTTAATCTCCATATTCAGTGACAATTACTAGATGCTAGGGATGAATTGGGGAGGGGTGGCTGTGTGATTCTTTGTTGGTTTGCTTTTCAGGGGTTTTTGTCACTGTTGGAGGTAAAGATCAGGGCAAGTTGATCTGTTCGTCTGACTCAGCAAGGCAAAATCTTACGCTGATTACTGAGATATGCCTGTTCCTTTGTACATAATCGTGGCACAGCAACAGGGTACTACCAGCAATGGAAAGATTATTGTGGACTGTGAAAGAGGTGGGGCAGAAATGTTTTAATGACAGTTTTTTCTCTAGGGAAAATAACTCTTGGAGAAGTAGCTGCAATCACATGGTGTATTTGTGCTGGTAGTTGCCGCTGATGTGGTTACAGTAGTTAGGAAGTTGAACTTGGATTGGGAAAACCCAGATTCATATTCCTATTTGGGCCATAACTGTCTCTGGGTAACTTTGAACAAGTAATTTTCTCTCATCCTACAGAGTATTTGTGAGGAGGAAAATGGGATCACCCCATCCGTATATGCTATCTTGAAGTGCTTGGAGGGGGATATAACAATGAATTCAAAGTGTTCTCTCCAGCCTAGGACAAGAATGTGTGGTGGCTGAGAAAAGCTGCTGTCATTTCGTTTTTGATATAAATTTATATTTTGTCTTATCTCATTGGTATAGCTGCTGTTTCCCCCAGATATCAGGATACTACTTCTGTAGGAAAGGAAAGTAGAGGAAAAGCTACCTATCTAGCATATTTTTATCCTGCCATTGCTCCAGAGAGCTGAGGATGGCATATATGGTTTTCCATTTCCCCACTTTGTCCCCTCCACAGCCCTGTTAAAAAGGTTAGTTGAGAGCAGGGGTTATTTCGTAGAAAAAGAGCTGCAGGAATTCATTAGCATAACTCATTAGCTTAACTCATTAGCATATGCCACACACCCTTGACATCACTGGAAGTGTGTCATTAGCATAGCTGGTTTGCATATGCCACACCCCCTGACATCACCGGATGTATGTCAGAAGGCAACACCCACCCCTCAGGCTCCACCCCCAAAATCTCCAGGTATTTCTCAACTCAGAGCTGGCAAGCCCACATGGAGGAAAATTGCTTTAAAAGCACAAAGAAAATAGTTGATGTTAAATGCTTTTATCATAAAATCACCAACTCAACAATTAACGATTAAACTGAATAGTATACCTGAGGAGACAGGATCTTCAGTGCCCCTCGGAATGGGCACTCAGAAGTTGTCATGACTTGGAATATTTCATGCTGTAGATGGTGAGCCTGATCTCATCAGATCTCAGAAGCTGAGCAAGGTTGGCCTTGGTTATTAATTGGATGGGAGACCTGTAGTGAAGACCAGAGTTGCAGAGGCAGGTAATGGCAAAACCTTCTCTGTTAGTCTCCAAATTACCTCTCCGTTAGTCTCCAAATTACCTCTCCATTGCAAATTTATATGTAACTATAACTCAATTGTCCTGAGTTATACCCAACCTTTCTTTTGTATTAAATATAATTTTAGTTCATGAGCCATGACTGGTTGATGTTTGAATGATTTTAGTTCCTATAATCAAGTTCCTAGCCAGCCAGTGAATTGGCAAGGCTCTTCCAACCAACATTACATTTAAAAAAATGAAAAACACACAGCTGAAAATAAAAGTATTCTGGTAATAGTTAAACTAGGATTTGTTAGGACCTACACTTCCCCCCCTCCCTTTTTGTACTTATTCTTCTTGTTTTGTTGTCTTCTTTTGCTCAAATTCGAACAAGCTTATACAGTCCTTGAATTCTACTGCTGTTGTAGAGATTATTCAGTTTTTAAAAAATTAGAGTTTTTTAAAAACAATTTGTTCTGGTTAAAAGAGAAATGATGAGTCAGCAGAGATTCAGACATTAATATACCAACCCCCCCCCCCCAACATTTAGTGGTGGTACCTCCCAAACTTTTCTGTTTGTAAAAAACTTCAGTAATAATGATATTGGCATGTGATATCCCGCTAAACACAATCCCCACACTATTAGTTTGCTAGGAAGGTATATTTGAGACACGTTAAGTATTTAGGAAATAGAAATCCTGTTTTCTATCATCTGTTCCTTTCCAGCAGAACTTCATAGAAATGTTTTTGATGTGATAACTGCTTTAAAACTTACCATGTGGAGCCCATGGCTATATAGAGAACCTGGCAGTGGTAGCTTCCAGCTCCTGGTGCCAGGAGGGAGAGGCTACTGGTGGGCCTGTTGGAGAGGCCACGCAGGCATTTACCTGCCCAACTCCACCGCCTCTGGTTGGAAACTAGAGAAGGAGGTGGCAGTGGTCAGCTGGCCCACCAAGCAGTCTCTCCGTCCCAGCGCCAGGATGAAGGGACCGTGCAGTGGGTGCAGCAGAGAAGCTGCGCGGGCACCCACTCACTGCCACCGCTGCGTCCTCCTGTGTCGGGCTGAGTGAGTGCACCACTCTCCTCCTGGCACGAAACTGGCAGGGAGGGTGAGCATGCCATCCCTCGCAGAGCTCCTCCTCCCACTTCGTGGCGGTGAACGCTGCTTGGCAGCTGCCTGCCCAAGCTCCCTGCGGGCACCCAGCAGAGGCAGTGCGAATGCCTCCCTTCGCCACCCCCTCCCACCAGGGGAGCCTCATGGCGGTGAACGCTGTTTGGCAGCCGCCTGCCTGAGCTCCCTGCAGGCGCCCAGCAAAGGCAGCACAAGTGCCTGCCTTTGCCACTCCCTCCCACTGGGGGAGCCTCGCAGCGGTGAATTCTGCTCGCACTGCCTGCTCCCTGCGGGCGCCCAGCAAAGGCAGCACAAGTGCCTGCCTTCGCCACCCCCTCCCACTGGGGGAGCCTCGCAGCGGTGAATGCTGCTCACACTGCCTGCAGAGCAGAGGAAGTGCAGGCACCTGCTCGCCACCACCTCCGCCTCCCAACGCCGCAGGGCTGCCTCCTCCTTCTCTGGCTCCCCCTTTCTCTGTGCTAGAGCCTGGGCCGCAGGAAACAAGGAGTCAAGGGGGTAAGGGTGAACTCACCGCCTGGCTGGGGGAATTGAGGCGGCAATCGAGGAAGCTCTTCTGGTAAGCTAGGGGTGCGGGGCATGCTTTTTTCCCTTTTCACAAGAGTCACAGACTCACTCTGTATGCTCAGTGCTGCTGCTGAACAGAGTGGGCTGTGCAGTAGGAAGGAATCAGGTGGGTGGGGCTACCACCCACGTGATTGTTTTCAAGAGCTTCCGGAACTGCGTTCTGGGGCGTTCCGGCTTGAAATGACGCCTGGTTGAGAGTGACTCTTAACTACTTCAAGATCATGCAGCAACTTTCCTGGGAGAGGTAGTATATAAAATAAATAAAAATAAAGAATCGGTTTTTGATCTTGAGTCTAGTCCAGAACTCTGACTGCTCTACCACATAAGCTCTCTGATGCATGAGACTAAAAACTGCTGTGATGTGAATTGCATGGTAAATTGGCCTTAACATCAAGAACTTCTTTTGCTGTGGAGTAACATGTGAGGGTGATTGAAATTTCCCTTCATTTTATGTCTCTCTGTCTCCTAACTGTTAATTTCTTCATTAAAACTCTAGGGATTGCATATTGCATATTAATTAAAGGAATACATCTTGGACTCCAAATTCTCTAAGCTTCTGCTTCTGAAGTGTTTCCTGAATTACACTCACTTTGAAAATCTTGAATTCTGCAGTAAAATAGAGCAAGAGCATCCGTGCATTCCAGCACAGATTTTTTGGTAGTGGTTTAACATATCTGTTCAAATGGCAATATGAAACACTTGGAAATTTCTCAAATGCTTCTTTAAGTGCATAAGATTTGTTGCACTTAGATTGGAGAGTCCTGGATTCAGGTCCCCATTTGTGCCATGTAACCCAAACTTAAATTCATGTAAATGGTACAAACTTGGTCTGCTGTGAAGATGAGATCTCCTTTTCATACCACACTTGCATATGATCATTGGTTAAAATATCCAAAATTATGATCTAGCCCTGTCATATTTTGAACTGCATTTAGAAACATCAACAGCATGTTATGCTAGTGGTTTCTGAATAGTGTTACAATCAGGAACATGTCATGTGGGAAAGATGGGCAAATTTATGATGCAAATTTTGCCTCAGCCTAATTTAAGTGACTACAGCTACAATTCCAAGAACACTTTAATGGGAGTTAGCTTCACTGATTCACTTCTGAGTAGGCCTGCATGGAATTGTTACCTCCCTCTCCCCTTTATAGTGGTACTGTGTTTTTCACAGCTGTCTCACTGGCAGAAATTTAGCATTTGAAGCAAAGTTGGATAGTAAGATGCCCTCACTTTATTTTGGCATGGTATTTACACTACAGGCTTATGGTTGTATTTCTACTGTAGCTAACTGAGCAGAAACTTTTACCTTAAACCCAATATATTAGCGCTACTTTGGAAGACCTTAGGCATGTGAACAGTGTTCCATATGCAGGGCTCATATCGAGGGGGAACGCACCGGAATGCCGTTCTGGTCATCCCCCCAAGTCCAGGTGGCCGCGGCCACCTGACTTTAAAAGGTTTTGGGCCGTTTAGACCTTGATTGGGGACAAAACAGCCACAATCGGGGCCAAAACAGCCCTGATCGGGTGGGTGCCATTTTGGGCCATTTTGGACCCGTTTTGGCCTGAATTGAGGCCGAAATGGCCGGGATTGGGTTGGTGCCAGGCGGGGAAAGCGTCCCCCGCCCAGCACCAACCTGGTCCTGGCTGTTTTGGCCCCGATCCGGGCCTGAATGGGTCAAAGATAGCCATTTTGGCCCCATTTTGGCCTGGATCAGGGCCGAAATGTCTGGGATTGGGTAGGTGCCGGACAGGGGAAGCCTTCCCCTCCAAGCGCTGACCCAATCCTGGCCATTTTGGCCCTGATCCCAGCCACAACGGGCCTAAAATGGCAATTTTTGGCCATTTTGGACCCGTTTTGGCCTGGATCAGGGCCAAAAGGGCCCAGATCGGGGCCGAAACAGCTCAGATCGGGGCCGGGTGGGGGAAGCCTTCCCTGCCTGGCACCAATCGTGTCCCGGCCATTTCGGGCCTGATTCGGGCCGAAACAGGCCCCAAATGGCCATTGTTGGCCATTTCGGGCAGTTTTGGCCTGGATTGGGGCCAAAATAGCCTAGATTGGGGCTGAAATGGCCCGGATTGGGTCCTTGCCAGGTGGGGGAAGCTTCCCACACCTGGCACAGACATGGTCCTGGCCATTTCGGCCCCAGTACTGGCCAAAATTGGCCTAAAATGGCCATTTTGGGCTGTTTGGGGCCCATTTCAGCCCTGGATTGGGGCCAGAGGGGCCTGGACTGGGTCAGTGCTGGGCAAGGGAGGGTTCTTCCACTTGGCTCTGACCAGATTCGGTCATTTTCCACCCCAATCCTGGTCCAAAAGGCCCAAAATGGCCACTTTCGGCCATTTGTGCTATTTTCTGCCAGGATCGGGGCCAGAGCTGCTGGGATCTGGTCACTGCCAGGTGGGGGAACCCTCCCCTGCCCACCATTGATCTGGTCCTGGCTGTTTCGGCTGTGATCCAGGCCCAAATAGGGCCCAAATGGCCATTTCCGGAACTTTGGGGCCCCTTTTGGCCAGGGGCAGGACCAAAACTGCCAGGATTGGGTCGGTGCCTGGTGGGGAACCCCTCCCCTGCCTAGCACGAACCCAATCAGGGCCATTTTGGGCCTGATCCAGGCCAAAACGTGCCCAAAATGGCCATTTTGGGCCTGTTTTGGCTTGGATTGTGGGCAAAACGGCCCTGATCAGGCCACTGCCAGGTGGGGGAACATTCCCCCATCTGGCAGCAGCCGAATCCTGGCCATTTTGGCCCAATCAAGGGATGTGACATATGTTAATGAGTTATACTAATGAGTTCCTACAGTTCTTTTTCTACGAAATGACCCCTGTCCATATGCCTACTGAAAGTCAGATATAAATGAAAAATATATTTGGTACATTAAGGGTGCAAAGAATGAAAATGTACTTTCTGAATGTGAACTTGGGTAGTGGGTAGAGATGGGCACTCACCAGGAAAAAAAACAAACGTGCAGTTTGTGGTTCATCGCATTCCACAAACCATGAACTTTCACGAACCTGTCCCAGTTCGCGAACCAGTTTGTTTGGTTCGTGAAAACGTCACATCCAGGTCAGCAAACCATCACTTCCAGGTCAGCGGAAGGTCACTTCTGGGCCAGCAGAAGGCCACTTTCGAGTCAGCAGAAGGTCTGTGGGAAGTCCATCCCCTGTTGCCTAGGAAACTGATTGATCGGCACTAGGCTGTCTTCAGTGACGAACCAAAAAATGAACCAGCCTAAAGTTCGTGGCGGCTTGTCAGAAATGGGCTCTGACAAACTGCTGGTTGATGAACCACGAACTGGCCTGGTTCGTCACAAACTTTGGTTCTTATTTTGGTTCGTGGCCATCTCTAGTAGTGGGCTTTTTAGAAACCTGATGGAATGGGGGGAAATTAATAGGATAAAGTTATTTGTGGATATATAACTGTAGACGCAACAGAGAAGGATGTGTTTGGGGGTAGTGTTGTGTTACCTAGTGGGGTCTCCTTGCAAGCTGGGGAGAATTAGCAACAAGGAGAATCAGCCAGAGGAGGGATAACTTAGGGATCTTTTTAGCCTATGTATACAGGGATTGTCCCAGCTAGAGAACTCCTTCCAGTAAACAGATATTTTAAACAAAAGGGTTTTTAAATTGGAAACAAGGATCATCAGCATACAACACACATACAATGCTCATTCAGAGCTAACTAGAAAGCAGTGGTGAAAGTTGGATACCATTTGAGGGATTGGGCGATATTTACCTATCCAGATGTCCGTGAGAGAGAGGAGCAGCATTGAGTAGCCTGCACTTCAAGGCAGAAGGGACTCGAACAGAGGTTCAGGAGTGGATGCTAGATCTAAAGCATGCACATAGTTTGGGCTGAGGGAGCACTCTACTTCATACCATGGATCCTATTCAGGGGCAAGATTGCATCTTCTACCCCAAGAACAAAGGTGTGAATGGTTGATCCCAGGGTGGGACAAAGGATTGCAAAGTTGTCTCTGGAGCGAGACAGAGTTGGTGAACTGTCTCCAAAGTGCAACAATAAGCCAGTAAACTGTCTCTGGTGTGTGACAATGAACAAGGAAGGTTTGATTAAATCTTCCTTAATCACATGAATGGCAGAGTGGAAGAAGACCACATGCACTAAAATTATCAATTTTGATTGTATTTATTTAAATCTTTGAAATGTAATGTTTTATTGAAATGTTATACAGTGTAATCCACCCAGAGCCTACTAGTGTGGGGAGGGTGAAATATAAGTACAAACAAACAAATTGATGACCCATGAGGTGGATGGGCAAGGTTATCAGCTCACTGAATTGCCTAAGAATAGGAAAGTGGTTAAGGTTGCGATCAATAGGGTGGGTTGCGTTGATTAATTCAGGAACTCTGGGAAGGCCCTATCGTATCAGGATCTTTAGCGCGCCTTCAGGGCATGGGAGTGAGTGAGCTGGCCTCTCCTTTCCATGTTTGCATGTTTCATCTCCCCGGTGGGATCTGACTTGCCTGTTTGGGCAGCAGCTTTCATGTTTTCTGCTGGCTTGGGCAGTAGTTTTAGCGCTGGAAGCACATTCAGAGAAGGGGTTTATGGCATAAAACCATAGGCCTTCTAATATTATGGGAGCGGTTCTGATTGCAAACAGTTGCTCTGTATGTCATAGAGGTGATAGTCAATTAAGCTGGAAAAATAAGAGGAATAAACTCCATAGAATCACTGTGGATGGAGATACAGGCCCTGAAGGCAGCTTAAACGTACTGGTAGACATTCACATACCTGACCTAAATAATAAGGCTGATATTAAAATGGAAAAGGAATACAGATGAAGTTTCTAGATACCATAAACGACAGCGTATTGAATAGTTCATCACAGAGCTAACGGGGTAGCCTCATTTAGAATACTATGTACAGTTCTGGCCATTGTATTACAAAAAGGACATTGTAGAGCTGGAAAAAGCTACTTAAAACTTGTGCTTAAAGTGCAAGTTCTGGTGCAAAATGTAGATGTTGTTGCACTGCTTGGGAAGGGTGACCACAGTAACATTAAGTTCAGCTTCATTTTGTGTCATCAGAAAGTTGCCCCAGAAGTGCAAAATGGATGCACTTTATAAAAAAAGAACTTTACTAATAAGAGAGAATTAGTCAGAAAGGAAGCTGAAAGGGAGAATCAAGAGTCAAATCAGTTGAGTCCCACAGGGATCTGTGCTATTTAATATATTCATAAATGATTTGGAATTGGAAATGAGCCTTGCAAGTGGCCAGGTTTGCAGTAGATATCAAATTATTCAGGATGGTGACAACCAAAGTGGTGTGGCGGGCCAGGCTGTCTGGTGGGCTCAGATGGCGGCAGGGCAGTTCTGACAGCCCTGCTGGAAGTAAACAACAACAGCTAGGCCAGAAGTGCTACACTGCTGCTGTCAGAGGGGAGGAGCCTAGCCTGGCCACCAGGGCCTCTAAAGATCGATGATTGGCTTGTGGGGGGCAGGGTGAGAGGAGCAGCTCCAGGCTCCTGATGGCAAAGGAGTTCAGGCACAGGAGATGCTGGCATGGCACCAGACAGGCCTATGAAGCAGATGAGCCAGCAGGAGCATCAAAGGCTCAGGCTGGGGGAAATCACATGGATGGCAGAGTGGAAGAAGACCACATGGAGCAGGCAAGGTCTGAGAAGCCTATAGGTCAGGCAGCTTAGAGACCCAAGAGAAACCACAGCAGCTAGGAAAGTCATTGCCTGGACAGGAGGCCCAGGCATTGGCTCTCTCGAAAGGTTCCAGGCAGGACTATGGGGAGTACTGAGGAGATAGTTGGTACCAGGGAGGTGAAAGGCACACTGATGTGAAAGATTCATGCTGTGGTGCATTGTAAAGAGGAGCCATGACTAAAGGACAGGCCAAGGAAGAACCATTGGGAACCTGCCCCAAGAACCCAGTCTGAGGCCACCCAAAGGCATGTCAAGTAGATTTGAGAATAGTTACAGAAAGATCTTTCTAAATTGAGTGAGTAGGCGATAATGTGGCTTATGAAGTTTGTAAGTATAAGGTGATGTACATTGCAAGGGGTGGAGGTGGGGAATCCTAACTTTAAACATATGCTGATGGGTTTAAAGCAGTTGGGTTATGCTGATGGGTTCAAACTCCATGTTGGGCATTATTAGGAAAAGGATCAAAAATAAAACTTCAAGTATTATAAAGCCTCCTTACAGATCTATGGTGCAGCCTCATTTAGAATACTATGTGCAGTTCTAGCCATTGTATTTAAAAAAAGGACATTGTAGAGCTGGAAGAAAGTACTTAAAAGGACGAGCAAGATGATTAAGGGATTGGAGTATCTTTCCTATGAGAAAAGGCTAAAGAGACTTTTGAATTTAGAAAAAAAGATGTCATGGTAAGAATTTATAAAATTATGCATGAGGTGGAAAAAGTTGATAGAAGGACCTTTTTCTCCCTTTCCCATAATACTCAAACTTTTGAGACACCCAATTAAGTTGATGGCCAATTGGTATAGGAGAGACATTTTTTTTTAATTTAATTTTTTTATTGTCCACCTTTCTCATTGGGAAAAAAGGCAGATTACACAGTTCAAGTGAAACACAATACCGTCAACAGGTATGATATTCACCGAGCAAGTACAGTAATGAACTACAGTTAAGACATTTCATGAAACATATACAATAGGATACAGTAGCAGAGAATTTGAAAATAAGCATAAAGTCGAGCATAGAGATTAAATCTTTCTGAAATTACTCATAATTTAGATGACATCTTAAGCAATGTGGAAACTCTCTAGTGAGACATCTGCATCAGCTTACGGTATCTTATAGTATAGCATAGCATAGTTCCTGTCCATATCAAAGCATCCCTCTGAGCTATTTCTTATGACACAGTCCTATAATTTGAGTAGAAAACCCTCCTGAATAATTCAGTTTGCATAGTTTGCGAAAAGGCAAGAGAATGGGAGCTTTCCTGACCTCCTCAGGCAGGTCATTCCATAAGGTGGGGGATGCTGCAGAGAAAGGATGTGTGCAGGCATCTGTTGATTTTACCCAACTGCAGAAGGCCCTGTTCAGATGAGCGAAGCTGCCGTGGTGGAGCATAGGGGGGGAGACGGTCTCACAGATATGAGGTCATGAAGTGCTTTGAATGTGACAGTCATAACCTTGAATTGAGCCCAGTAACTGATGGGAAGCCCCTGGAGTGACTGCAAATGGGAGTGATATGCAGGTTCCATCTCGTTCCTGAGAGTACATGAGCTGCAGCATTCTGCACCAGCTGGAGTCTCCAAGTCAGCTTTGAGGGGAGACCTATATAGAGTGTGTTACAGTAGTCTAGTCTTGATGTTACTGTGGCATGAATCCAGGTGGCCAGATCAGCCATGTCAAGGTAGGGGGGCCATCTTCCAGGTTAGTTTGAATTGGGAGAAGGCCTTTTTTGTAGCTGCATCTATTTGCTTCTCTAGCAGCAGTGCTGTGTCTAGTATAATTCCTACGCTCTTAACTGAGTTCGCCAGGATCAACTGTATCCCATCAAAGATCAGAAGCACAATGTCCTTCAATATCTTTGCTTTTCCAACCAGCATCACTTCTGTCTTGTCTGGGTTCAGTTTCAATTTGTTTCCTTTCAGCTGATGGGAAATGGATGTCAAGCATCAACTTAGTAACTCTCTTGCATCACCATGGGATTTGGATAGAGAGATATAGACCTGAATATTATCTGCATATTGATGGTATCCAATTCCATAGCTTCGTTCTTCTCTGCAGTCCTGTTGACCAGAGAAGTTTCTGTCTCTTCTCTAAAGCTCCATTAGAGGGCCACTTCTCCCAATCACGTATTTGTTCATTTCCCCACCTAAACAGCCACATGACTAACTGGGAGAAGCAACCCCTCTGTTTTCTCTCAGCTGCTGTGAAGAGAAGAACCTCGCTTGTGAGTGCCATGCTCACAATATTGATATTGTGATATTGCTAGTTGTTGGAATGATTTTCTGACAGGATCTTTCTAGGTATCTTCCAGTCCTCTTTAGATCACCCAAGTCTGTAGTGAACAATGGGGCTGGTTTTTGCTTTACTCAATGTGTATTAAATTGCGGAATTCACAGCCAGTTGAGAGAGTGATGGTCACAGGCTGTAAAAGGGGGACTTAAGACTTGTTCATGGAGGATAGATCTATCAGCCATGTTGAGTAAAGGGAACCTTCATATTCAGGGGCAGTAAATCTTTGAAAACCAGTGCTGGAAAGAAGGCCTTGTTTGTGCCCTGTTTCTTGCCCTCCCCAGGGCAACTGTTAGACCCCTGTGTGAATCAAAGTGCTGAATTAGATGGACTCACTGGACCAGGGAGGTGGTTGGGCCTTGGATAACAAAGAAGTTAAAGGGCTGCTTAAAATAGGGAGATGACAGAGAAATTGAATTAATGTTGTGACTTTTTTCACCTTGGAAAAGGTGAGGTGAATGCCTGTGTGAGACCTCCTGTTTGAGGACATTGTGTCTGAAGAACCAAGTTGAACAGAGGTAATGAGAAATGAAGCTCTAGAACTGATGGTCAAATTAAAAGTGAGTCCCAATTCCAGATGGCATACACCTGATTTTTTAAAATCTTAAAGCTGGTATATATAACTTGTCTGTAAAAATCAACTTGTGTACTGAAACAAATGTTAAACAGATATTTTGAAAGGGGGGCAGGGTTTACGGCCAAGTCTGTTCTCAGTCAATTAGAAAAAAATGTTCATCTACGGTCTTCACTGCAGTCCCACATTGGGACTGCACTTGCGTAGGCCAGCTGCTTGGAACAGGATTTTTCTCAGCTTACAGACTATTGGGGGGGGGCAACCTTCCCCATGGACTGCTCCGAGTTGGGTTTCCCCTCTGAAATGATCATGTGTTAAGAGAGGCCACCCCTCTTTCCCTCAGTTTATTTTTTGCCGCTGCAAGGAACAGATGTTTTATCTTATGCTTGTGTGTTAGACAGTGTTCTTAAGAATTTAAAGTTTACCGTTTCATAGTTTTATAGTTAGAGTTTGAAGTTTAACATAGTTATAGTAGTTAGGGTTTAGTGTTATTCATACGTCGTTATAACCGTCTGGTGGAACTGGTCTTCAACAGTGAGTTGGTCGGCCCTTAGTTGAGTTCCTCCCTTAGTTGTTTTCCCAATGCGATGGTGGACAAATTGTTGTTCAAGAAATGTGAGGAGTGTACCACTAAGATGGCCAAAACGGATGGTCATGCTTGATGCCTTTCTTGTATGGGTGAGGGCCATATTGTGGAGAGATGCAAGATTTGCCAAAGCTTTACCCCCAAGGCAAGGGCGGATCAGGCGTCTTGACTTAAAGCAATGCTTTGGAATAAGGCTATGTCAAACCCCACTAGCCCAGCAAAAAAATCTACTCCAGCAGAGCACTTGCCGCGCCTGATGGGTGAAACCGGGTTGGATCTGGTGGCGGCCTCGGTTCTTAGGCCCACGGAGTCAGTGTCGGAACTGTCGGTACTGAGGGCTTGGAGATGACCTCGATTGCGAGAGACTTCGGTATCTGTGCAGTCTATGCCTAGTGTGGTTATGGCAGAGAGTGATCGATCTGCCTCTCGTAATACAGCCTCAAAGTTGCCAGCTCCAGATGCTGCTGAAGCAGCTGTCCTGAAGGGACATAAGCGCAAGCATAAATCCAAGCGGCAGCGCATGACAGAGGAACTGAGCGAGAGATCGACTTCGAGGGAGTATACACCCTCGGTATTGAGGCGTAAGACAAGATCAAGTTCTCTGTTGTTGGAGTCCGACAATGGAGCCGGTGAGACAGAGAAGGGGCATCGTTGGTATTCCAGTTCTGATGAGAGGATCCGCCAGCATTTCTTTCGCCCTCCTTGGTATCCTCCATACTTCCCCCCCCCCCCCGGCTATCTGCTGGGACTGCTACCTGACTTACCCGTTTTCGGCACTGGGATCAGTGTGCTCAGGCCATGATGTGTCCCATATGTCGGATCCGACCTGGTATCCATTGGCTGTTCCTTCCACGTCGAGAGTTGGTTCCGACTCAGGGTTGGATGTTGAACCTCTCAGTTTGCAGCGTAGTACAAATGTCTTGTCGGATCCATTGCCTGAAGAGACCATAGGAAAGTCGGATCGGAGGTCACCAACTGTTGACTACAAGCTCTATGCAGAGCAGATGTTGCGCATGGCGAAGTCATTAGAAATTGATGTTTCTGAGCCTCAACTAAAGACAGCAGATAAGATCCTCAAGTATATCTATGATGATACCCCAGAGGTGGTTACATTCCCTATGACAGGGTTTGTAGAAATCATGGACGAAGTGAGGCTGAGGCCAGCATCAATTCCCATGACCACAAAAAAGTGGAGGCATTATACAAAGTAAAGAAGGATAAGTGCCATTATCTCTTCAGTCATCCACCAGTATCTTTGATGGTTTCTGAAGAGTTCCAGGCTAAGCAAAGGCAGAATAGCATGGCTGCTCCTGCAGACAAGGAAGGCAGGAAGTTGGATGCAGTGGGATGGAAACTGTACTCCGGGTCGTCCCTTACCATTAAGATGGAACAAGATGTCTTCTTTTGTGGACATGTTACCTGACGATAAGAAAACCCTGGCCAAGCTGATTAAAGACGAAGCTACAATTTTGTAAAAACAGCAGATTAGTATAAGTTGGCATATTCTTGATGGGGCCTAGCCATAGCAGTAGTCCTGCGGAGACACACATGGCTTCGAGCCACAGCTCTGCACATTGAAACCAGAAACAAGACTGAAGATATGCCCTTTGAGGGTATGACTCTTTTTTCAGAATCCACTGACAAGTATTTGGCCAAGAAGAGATTCGGTTTCGTTTTCTCGGCCATGTCGGACGCTCCTCTCCGCAGGTCCGGGAGGAAGCACCCGAGCAGCCTGACTGGGCGGCTGACCTGCAAAGGTTAGCCCCCAAGACTCCCAGTGAGGGTGTCAGGGTCTGGAGCGCGACGGGAAGAACCCCCCCAAAATCGATGCGGGGGGTAAATTGCCCGTTTGCTCCTATGGAGGCCGGCAGACTTGCGCAGCACTTTGCGTGCTGCCAGGCCATGGAGAAGAGCAAAAAGCAGATCTAAGGTGAAAACCTGTAAGTAGCGAATCCCTTCTGTTACTACAAGCGTATGCGAAGGATTGGTGGGATTTGAAGCTAAGAAGGCTCGGATTTCTTCCCCCTCACTGAGTATCGAAACTTGGCTGGTGGATTCCCCCCCCTAAGATGGCGACAAAAAAGCAGAGCCCCGCTATGGGCAAATCTATCTCAGCTGCTTTGCAGGGGAAAGGAGAGTCTCTGGAGGAGCTAGTAAAGCGGTCAGTCGTCGAAGCCATAAAGCCCTTTGTTGACAAGTTAAACAAAACTGATCAAAGGGTTGGCTTAATTGAGAGTGAAGTGAAAACCATTGAAGCAGCAGGGTGTGTGTGGAAAAGTCTGCTCGGGAAAACGCAGCACTCATGAGGGCAACAAACAAAGACTTAAAGCTGTTGGAGAACCAACTGATCGGGTTGCAAGTGGATCGTGCTCAGACAATATTGCGTCTGCAGAATGTGAAGGAGGAGGAAAATGGGAATTTAAAGGATCTAGTGTCTGAACTTTTGGCGATACCCGCGAAGGCAACTAAAGAAAAGTTAAAAAGCGCCATTTTGGAAGTCCGTTGGGCTTCTTCAAAATATGCAACGAAGCGTCAGCTGCCTCGCGAGATTATTATTGATTTTTCATCTAAGAAGATCCGGGACACCATCCTATATAATTCATATAATGCGGATTTGGACTTTCTGGGCAATAAGGTCAAGATATTGAAGGACGTTCCATTTTTAGCTTGGAAAAGAAGATTTAAATATAAAAGGTTTGCAGCTCTTCTGAGGAAACGTGAAATAAAGTATAAATGGTTATTTCCGGAAGGTATTTGGTTTAGCTATAAAGATCAAGCTCACAAGATAACATCAGAAGATCAGCTAAGGGACTTTGTGTGTAAATACCAAGATTTCCAGCAAGAAGAAGAGGATTTCAAGCCTGAAGGGGGAGGGGAGGAGGGAACGAGCACAGTGACTGTAACTGTTCAGAGAGAATTGCGACCGAGGCCCAGAGGGGGGAAGAAGACCTAATCCTGATTGTAGTTTGTATTTTATAAGATCTACCAATCTAACAGCATTATACAAAGTTTTAATGTTAAACAATTCCAGTATGAAGGGAATGCATTACTTGTAGATGTAGTGTTTGTGTTGTTATGTGTTGTTTCTTCCCCTTCTCCCTGTTCCCACTTGTTCCTTTTTGTAGTTCTAGTAATTAAAAAAAAAAAAGTATTTGGCCAAGAAAAAGATCACCAGACGGCAAAATTCTATGGAATCCTGCCCCGGTATGCTGCTTAGCCACAGTGTAGAGGCAATGGAAGGCGAGGATACCAACAGAGAAGGGACTATCGTTCCTACTGGTTCCAGCCTTATAGGGCTCAGTATCCCTATCGCCCTCAATATGCTGCTTCTAACCAATCTCGACACTGTACATCAGGGAGACAGATGCCTACTCAACAAATTCAAGCTCAGAAGGATGTCTCTCAGGATTGCAAAGATCAGTTCTGACTAAGCTGGATGGCTGAATCTCCTGTGTTGTTTATGAACAGATTGAAGCATTTTGTTAGTAGTTGGGAGTGCATTACAAGGGATTTTTGGGTGTTAGCAATGATTAAAAATGGTTACAGGTTGGAATTTTACTCTTTGCCTCCTACTTGCTTACCTGATCAGGCACCAATCAGTGTCTTGCCAGAGCTTCATGATGAGATTCAGTCACTCTTATGTAAAGGTGCCCTTCAAAAGGTTCCCAGTACTGAGACTCGGTATGGTTTTTTCTCCCGCTTCTTTTTGGTGGACAAAAAGGACGGAGGAAAGAGTTCTATACTAGATTTGAGAGGTCTCAATGCTTACTTAGTAGTATCAAAGTTTAGAATGGTCACTTTGCCAGCAGTGATTACCATGTTTTCCCCTGATATGTGGTTTGCAGTTCTTGATTTACAAGATGCCTATTTCCACATTTTTGTATGTCAGGAGCATAGGAGATTCCTCTGGTTTGTATTCCGTGACCAAGTTTTTCAGTACACAGCGCTACCTTTTGGTTTGGCTATGGCCCCAAGGATTTTTACCAAGTGTGTAGCAGTGGTTGTTGCTCACTTGAGGGAACAGGGGTGTGCCATTTACCCGTACTTGGACGATTGGTTGGTTACAGCACCTTCTGCTGAGGCATTAAAGTCTCGAATTGCCTTAATTTTATCGACATGTGAGACTTTAGAGCAGATTATCAATGAGACGAAGTCTAATTTGTTTCCTAGTAGAATGATACAGTTTATAGGAGCATTTTTTAGATTCTGTACAAGGGAAGACATTCTTACCTGAGGATTGTTGTGCCAAAATAGTAGGTTTAGTACAAAGTTTTATGGCTAACCGTTTTCAATCTGCTAAATCGATCCAAGTTTTGCTTGGTCTCATGGCATCCACAACAGCAGTGGTTCCCTGGGCACGTTTGAGAATGAGGCCTCTTCAGTTGTAGTTCGTTAACACTTTTTGTCCTCAATTACAACCCCCCCAGAAACGATTTCTATCCCCAGGAGGAGTCTACGATTGTTGAAATGGTGGTCCCTCTTAGAGAATCTATATAAAGGGGTTCAGTTTGGGTCTCCTGTACACGACATGACCATGACCACTGATGCTGCTTTGGAGGGCTGGGTGGGGGACATTGTGGGGAAGTGTCTGTGAATGGCCTCTGGACAGACAATGAGAAATAATGTCATATTAATTTCTTGGAACTGAGAGCTGTGTTTTATGCCCTTAACGCACTCGCAGGTATGGAGTCCGGGAAAAAAAGTTCAAATTCCCTCAGACAACATTACGACAGTTTATTACATAAACAAGCAAGGTGGAACAGCATTGAAGAAGCTCTGCTTAGAAGCTATCCATTTATGGGATTGGGCCATTTCCCGAGACATTACTCTTTCTGCCCTGCATATTGCAGGGTCACAAAACATAAGGGCAGACTGCTTGAGCAGATTAGGCACTTGACATCATGAATGGTCTCTGGGGGACAGTTATGCTCAAAAAATTTTTATGGCATGGGGGTATCCAGAGGTGGACCTCTTCGCTACGGTGGAGAATACGAACCCCCCCCCCCCAGTTTTGTTCCAGGGCTGTTATTGGAAGCAGCTCGCTAGGGGATGCTTTTCAAGTAATTTGGAGAGGGAGGTTGTTTTACGCCTTCCCCCCTATTCCCCTGTTGCAGAGGGTAATAAGCAAACTTCAGGCAGATCACTCCAATTGCATAGTTTTAGCTGCGTCAGCCATGATTCCATACATTAAAGAGTATGACCAACGGGAGTTACATTCATCTTCTGTCAGTACTGGACCTGATTCACTTTGGTCCCATATTACACCACAACTTAGAGAGGTTGCATTTGACAGCATGGTTAGTGGAACACTGACAGGGCAGTTTTCTGGCACAGTGGCACATATTCTGAATGCACGTAAGCCCACGACTAGGAGATCTTATTCCCTGAAGTGGAACAGGTTTGTGCTGTGGGCAGAGAACAGGGATATTTCACCTGGATCCTGCCCCTTATCTGATGTATTTGAATACCTGGTTTGTTTACAAAGGTCAGGACTAGCATCCTCATCTATTAAGGTCCATATGGTGGCCATTTCGGCATTTCATGTTAATGTGGATGGTAAAATGCTGTTTTCCTATATTCCGTCTAAGTTATTTTTAAAGGGATTAAACAATTTATATCCACCAAGAGTTCCAATGGTCCCTCAATGGTCTTTATCTCTGGTGTTATCAAGCCTAATTCTTAAACCTTTTGAACTTTTGGCTGGGTGTAGCCTTAACATGTTGTCAGTTAAGATGGCCTTCCTCATAGCAGTAACCTTGGCTTGCAGAGTTAGTGAGTTACAGGCTTTGAAGGTAGATCCATCCATTTTGCAGCTATTGCCTGATAGAGTAGTAATGCATATGAGTCTTCAGTTTTTGCCAAAGGTCGTATCTAGATTTCAGGTGTCTCAAACTATAACTCTCCCAGTGTTTTTTCCAAACCCTGAATTCCCTAGAGAGCAAATATTACACACGTTGGATGTTAGGAGGGCAGTATTGTTTTATTTGAACAGGACACGGTCACTTCGCCAAAGCCAGTCCTTTTTTGTTTGTTATGCTGGTCCGAACAAAGAAAAAGCAGCATCTTCACAAACCATCTCACGGTGGGTGGTGACAGCAATTAGGTTAGCTTATGCAGTTGCAGGCTCCCCATGTCCCTTCCCTCTGCGAGCTCATTTGATGAGGGGACAAGCAGCATCAGCAGTCTTCTTCTGTGGAGTCCCACTGATCGACATTTGTTAAGCTGAGACTTGGTCATCTGAGGAGACGTGAGTCATTACGCAATTGATGTGAATTCTCGCAGAGAAGCAGCAGTAGGACAAGCAGTTCTACAGTCGCTGTTTGCGTGAGAGCATCACCCCACCTCCTTGGTGAGTAGCTTGGGAATCTCCCAGTGTGGGACTGTACAGAAGACCGTAGATGAAAACAAGAGTTGCACTTACCTGTAACTGCTGTTCATCTAGATCTTCGTGCAGGCACATATTCCCTCCCTTCTGCCCCACTGTGAGCTCTCGAGTATTGTAGATGGGGGCTTGCGGTGACGCAGGAGAACAGAGGGAAAGAGGGGGAGACCTCTCTTAACAAGTGACCATTTCAGCAGGAAAAACTGGCTTGGAGCGGTCCGTGGGGGAGATCCCCCCCCAAATAGTCTATATGCTGAGAAAAATCCTGTTCCGAGCAGCTGGCCTGCGCAAACGCAGTCCCAATGTGTGCCTATACAAAGACCTAGATGAACAGCAGTTACAGGTAAGTGCAACTCTGTTTTATTAAAGATAGGTTAATTAAGCACATCAGAGAAACATAGTCTATTAAGGGAAAATCAGAATGGCTTTTGCAAAGGGAAATCATGCCATGTTACTGTTTTGGAGTTCTTTGAGAAGGATGTAGATAATGTTGGTCTGGTAGATATTATGCCCTTCCAAAAGGCTTTTAAAAAGGTTCTTTACCAAATATTCCTGTTCATCTCCGGTCTTCCTGTGCAGTCCCACATGGGACTGTGCACGTACAGGCCTGCCGATTTCAGAGATTCTTTATAGCTCGAAACCACTAGGGGGCGCCCATGCCTTAGTGCACATGCGCGGCCACTTTTCCCGCCAAAGAGGCAGGGCGCCCACAACTTACCCTCAGTTCCTCTTTTGCCGCCAACACTGGAGGTTCTGATTGGTTGTTGTTAATAATAACAATAACATTTGTTTTATATACCGCCCTTCAGGACAACTTAATGCCCACTCAGAGTGGTTTACAAAGTATGCCATTATTAGACATTTCTCAGATGTCTGAGAAAGCCTTATTCAAGAGGTGTGTCTCCTGTGACAAGAAGATGACCAAATCGGATGGTCACTCGAACTGCTTCTATTGTTTGGGGGAGACCTACAACACACAGGCTTGTAAGCACTGCCGCTCCTTCACCCCGAAGGCCAGAGCAGAGCGGGCTGGGAGGTTGCAGGCCTCATGGTTGCTACCAACCCTTTGACTGTGGTAAAGACGGCCTCATCGGGTTCTTCTACCCAACCCCATCCCGGGTCCTCTGGCACAAAGACCGGCGATTCCCAGCCCATCCCCAGCCCAGACATCCCCAGCCCATATGGAGTCTTGTCCTGCATTGGACCCGACCAATTTACCGGCTCGAGGCTCGAGGCTCTTTGGCGCCAGCACTGCCCACATTGTATCTGACACCATCAGAACCGAGGGCCCCTCGGAGCAGAATGCCTTCGGCACCGAACGTGACCTCCGAGCACTCACATCGGGCTCAACATGAGAGCTCTGCCTTGAAGGCCCCAGGTTCCAAGACTCCCCAGAATAGAGTGTCATCTGTCTTGCTCATCTCTCAGAACCAACGGAATGAGTCCACTTTCGTTCTGAACCCTTCAGTTCTGACTGTTGCTTTGGAACCATCCACTTGTCTGGAGAAGAAAAAGAAAAAGAGATATCACTCTTCGAGACGGGAGAAGGCGATTTTGGAGAGTGTAATTTCCTCCCAACCATCTGCTGAACCTCAAGGGGACATCGGATCCAAGTCGCTTAGCAAAAAGCATCAAGGGTTGGGTGATCATTTGTCATCCCAGAGCACCCTTCCAGGGTGCTTAGAGGATGGATGTGAGGCTTACTTAGAGGAGGATGTGATCCTAGTTGAGAAGCCCCCTACTCCATTGGGCTGATCCAGGTTGCCATATCAAGGCTCTTGGTTGTCGCACTCTTCCCAAGAAGAAAGGGGATGCTCCAGACATCGGAGGAGTCTGTACTCCCATGGTGAGGAGAGCCCTTACTCAAGGGGTTACCGTGCCGGTGAGGAGGCTGCTCGTACCACCATCGCAGAGAAGGCTCCTATTACTCGGAACGCCTGATTAGAGACCGATCCAGATCCCCACTGGTGAGGGTGTACTCTTACACCAGTTTGAGGTGGACGCCGCATAGTTCAGAGTTGGGCTTTGAGGGGAGTGCCACAGAACCTTGGCCGTATGACTCACCACCTTCTGACTCTCCGGAGGGTGTGATCGGTCTTGCTGAAGATGCCTCCTCGACTGATGACTTCCGGGCGTACACAGAATTACTGCAGCATATGGCTAAGGCCTTGGAAGTGGATGTGGCATCCACTGAACCTAAGTCGAAAGATAAAATCCTGCAGCACATCCACCTAGATTCCACTCCTGCGGTAGCCTTCCCGATAATTGAAGGCTTTGTAGACTTCCTCAACGGTCTGATTTTAAAACCAGCCTCCACTCCCGCCACTAACAGGAAGGTCAAGAACCTCTACAGGACCAAGGATGATCCTTGTTCCTTCCTGTCCTTACCTCTGGAAAGGGCCTTGAAGATAAAGGCGTTAATCAAAAGGTTCAAGTGATATAGGTTCCAGTCTCCCCGGCTCATTCAGACTTTGTTGGGTTGTATGGTCTCTACCACTGCTGTGGTGCCCCTAGCAAGACTGCATATGTGCCCCCTACAACTTTGGTTTAGTTCTGATTTCTGCCCAGAGCGAGACCCCCAGTACAGGAAGTTCAACATGCCCCAACAAGTCCGGAGTTCTTTAGATTAGTGGATGAATGATTCTAATGTATTCACCGGGGTTTGTTTTGGCTGTAGACAGCCGGATGTCTCTGTTACTACAGATGCATCCACTCAGGGGTGGGGCCCCCAGTGTGCGGGGTCCTATGCTCATGGTGTATGGGTTGACTCTGAATGGCAAAAACATCTTAACCTATTGGAATTGAGGGCAGTGTTATATGTGTTAATCTTGTTTGCAGATACCACACAGAACAAGACCATGCAGATCCTTACGGACAATATGACAACTATGTTTTATGTAAACAAGCGAGGGGCACAGCGTCGGTGACTCTGTGCAAGGAGGCAATGAAGCTCTGGAACTGGGCTATGAGCAATTTAGTGTGGCTGCAAGCAGTCCATATCCCGGGTGTAGACAATACTGTAGTGGATCATTTAAGCAGACTACAAGGGGACAACCACGCATGGTCCCTGCAGGACGTTTAATTACGCCCGGTCTGTACCGAGTGGGGTTTCCCAGACAGACGTGTTTGCTTCTGAAGACAATTGCAAAACTGCCTGCTATTGTTCCAGAGGCGGTGTAGGCCGTGGGTCACTTGGGAATGCGTTTCAACTGAGGTGGTCTAAGAAGTGTTTCACCACACAGTGGACAAGCTCAAGCTGATGGCCTGGTTGATCCTTCAAGATACCTCTTCTCAGAGGGAGTGACTCAAGTTTTACTAAACGCGAGGCATTTGTCCACCTGCCAGTTGTACGCTCTTAAATGGAACAAATTTGATGTGCGGTGTCAGGGAAAGGGGCTAGATCCTCTGGCTTCCTCCTTACTGAAAGTTCTGGATTTCCTGTGGGGGTTTGTCTAATTCTTCTGTGAAGGTTTTTTTTGGCGGCCATTTCCACCTTCCATCCTCTGATAGATCGGAAGACAGTTTTCTCCCATTACATGTTTCTAAAGGGTTTGAATAATTTATTTTCCCCCATTAAGACTATTGTCCCTCAGTTGTCCTTACCCTTGGTTCTGACTAAGCTAATATCAACACCTTTTGAACTGTTAGCAACATGCCCCTTGCATTTTCTATCTATGAAGGTACCGTTTCTGGTGGATATTACTTCAGCCAGGAGGGTGGGGGAACTGGCTGCATTATGCTGTGAACCCCCTTATTTGAAAATGCATGCTGAAAAAGTGGTCCTTCAGATTAAGGTGGATTTCCTGCAGGAGGTGGTTTCTAAGTTCCACCTTTCTCAAGAGTTAACTTTACCAGTTTTTTTCCATGATCAGAATTCGGAAGCCAAAAAGGCCCTTCACTCATTAGATGTATGTAGGGCGATTCTCTTTTACATAGATCGTTTAAAATCTGTTAGAATAGATTCTCACCTGTTGGTGTGTTTCTCCGGTCCAAAAAAGGGTAGGAAGGCTACTTCCCAAACCTTGGCTCGTTGTGTGATCTAGGCTATTTTGTTATGTTAAAAAACTGCAAATTTACCTTGTCTTTTGGAAGTTCATGCTCACTCCACCAGGTCCCAGGCGTCATCAGCAGCTTTTCTGAGAGGGGTTCTAATCCAGGATATCTGCAAGGCAGCGACATGGGCCTCAACTGGCACGTTTGTCAAGCACTATGCCTTGGACGTCCTAGACAGAAAGGAAACAGCAGTGGGCACAGCGGTTCTGCAGTCGATATTCCTGTGACTACACTTCACTGCTGCCACTCAGGTATTTAAGCTTTGTAATCTCCCATGTAGGACTGCACAGGAAGACCGCAGATGAAAAACAAGTGTTGCACTTACCTGTAACTGTTGTTCATCTAGGTCTTCCGTGCAGGCACACATAACCTCCCTCCTTCCCCGCTAACACTCTTGGTACTTACCTTGGGGTACAGTGGCCAAAGAGGACTGAGGGTGAGTTGGGGGCGCCCCACCACTTGGAGCCGTTTTTGTCAGGAAAAGTGGCCGTGTATGTGCGCTGAGGGGTGAGGGCGCCCCCTAGTGGTTTCAAGCTATGAAGAATATCCAAAATTGGCAGGCATGTGCATGCACAGTCCCATGTGTGCCTGCATGGAAGACCTAGATGAATAACAGTTACAGGTAAGTGCAACACTGTTTTTCATAGGCAAAGAGAGCAAGGTCCCCTTATAGATTAAAAATTGATTAAATGACTGGGACTGGAGAGTTCATAAACAATGGAGGGAAGCAACCATGGGATCCCACATGGCCCGGTTTGCGGATGATAGCAAATTATCCAGGATAGTGAAAACCAAAGCAGGTTGTGAAGAGCTCCAAGGGAACTCTACAGATTGAGTGAGTAGGTGACAATGTAGCAAATGAAGCACTGTGTAAGTAAGTACAAAGTGATATATACAGTATATAGAAGAACAAAAATCCTGACTGTAATTATATGCTGATAAGTGGAAAGGGATCTTGGAGCAGTAGTGGATAGCGCAGTGAGAATGCTAACTCACTGTGTGGTATGGGTAAAAAGGTAAACTCTATGCTGGGGATTATTGGTAAAGCGGTTAAAAATAACTCTCAGTATTTGAAGATGTGATGGCTTGGAAAAATCTGGTGTGTTTTTCCAAGGTCCCCCCCTTCCATTTTTCTGATGGAAAACCAGAGAAATTTGGAGGATGAAATTTATCCTATGATCCCCCCCCCCCACACACACACACACACTACTTTTGGAAAGAGTGAAATGAAAGACATGGTTTTACTCAATTTGTAGTATGAAGATTTTTATGTGGTATAATCAACCTCCTTAGATAATGATGTTTCCTATGTATACTGTAGACATATTCAACATTCTGAAGCATTCTTTGTTGCTTAAATGTAAACTATTTTGGGAACAATTAATATGCTATGTGTTTATTGATAAAATATTTTTAAAGTGTTGAATGATTTAAATGTGATAAAAGTTTAGCTTAATCTCACTGTGATATTGGGAAACTAAATTGTGTACAAGCAATTGTGGACTTTACTGCCAGTGGTTTACATGATAGCTAATAGCATAGATGGTTTTGAAATGCGATTAGATGTATTCATGGAGGATATGTCTGGCCAAGGTGACTAAAGGAAACTTCTTCAAAGGCAGAAGACCTCTGAATACCCTGGCCTCTATGCCCTGATTCTTCAGGTCAATGGGTTGGTCTCTCTATAATTCAAGTTTCTAGACTAAATGGGACTTCAGGCCTCATCCAGCATGCCATCTTTTAATATTTTTATATAGCTTTGTGTCTTAAGTCATGATAACTTCGAGAGCTGCTGTAATTATAGTAAGTGGTAGTGAGTTAAATGGACCAGTGATCTGATTTGATAAAACACAACTTCATATATTCTTTATGTGAATTAGAACAACAGTTAACAAATTTAATACATGGTGGCAAGCTGTTTTCTATTACTGAGATATCTGTTCAGGACCTTGCATTATGGTTTAGAAAACTTTTAAGACTCAAAATTGGAATACAGAAAACCTCTTGAGTTGTTCCTAATTCTGGGTGGCAGTTCCTACTGAGTTATCGCACAGTTTGGAGTAGGGTGGATAGGTTGCATGAAGCAGGATTGCAGATCTTTTCAAGTCTGTCTCTGAGTACTGCATGCAGTCATAGATATGCATAACCCTTTGAACTGTATTGTTTTTCTGCAGTGTCTTGTGTTCAAGTCCCATTTCAGCTATAGATTCTCTGGGTGGTCTAAAGCTAATCATTTTGTGCTTTGCCTTAGTTTTTACTAATGACTTTTCTCACAATGCTCTTCTGAGGGCAGAACAAAAATTGTAATGAGTGCTGTATATATGACTGGTCTGTTTACTGTTTTTGGGGTGGGGGAATAGAATTTTGCATTAAGTAGTTTTTGACCAGTAGATCAGTTTTGAATTAACTTAAGAGGATGGATCCTTCTACAAATTCAAGACAGTATGGTAGATTACACTACTGTTCCGACTGCTTAGTAACAATCAAAATTACAAACAGCTTTATAAGGAGATTGACCCAACATGGCACAAAATTCTGTGGGTAGGACACTACCCTGTTCTGCCAGTCAGATGCACATCTTCCCATTACTACTTCTTCCCAGGAAATGCGTCCTCTGCTTTTCATGTTGGAGGCAAATGGGATCAGGAATCTGTTTGCCACTGGATATCTTGTTCTAGTGTGCTGATTATCTTTCATTTCCTTATTTGACTAGCTTGCTTCAGGGATTTCAAATGTCTACACCATCCTGTCTATGTAGCATAGTTATTTCTTTTTTTTAGTATATGTCCTCTATTGCCTCACACTTCTCAGTGTATGCCAAGGCATTTTTGAATTTTGTATAATAATGGAAGTTCATTATAGCACACACAAAAATGAGGTGTCACACACTGTTCAAGAAAAATTTAGGGAAGACATTTTTTAACTCACCTTCCTTCAGTTTGAAAACTGGAAACATTGAGGAATCTTGAAAAAAAATATTTTCCTGAGTATGTGAAACACTTGTACATGAATGATTTAAAATAACAGTTTCAAGCTTATTCATACTACTAAAAAAAACCTTGGCTCCAAAGTTCAGAGTTAATAACTGTCAGTAGTATTGCTAGTAAATTTAACTTGTTAAAATGTATTTCCAAATTTTAAAGAATATAAAACATCTTCAGAGATTTAGCCCAGAATTGCTTTCAGGGAGTCTGCAAAGTATATTTTTTTTCCTGAAACAAACCCAGGCCTTTTTCAACATAGTCAAGGTTCACACATAATGACAAACCTTATCTGTCATTACAGGATCAAGGGGGAGTGGTCCCTTAGGCTTACCCCTCCCTCTCTTTTTTGTTTCTGGCTCATAAACTAATCATTTCCACTTTTGCTGAAGATTATAGCTTATTCTTACACCCAACCACAAGCTGTTCCATGCCTTCCAAACCAGCATTCCAACCCATGGTTTAATTTTGATTTGGAGGGAGGAGAGAACAAATCGTAGTTTGTTGTTTGACTTTACAAAAAGATAGTTTGCTATGCCAGTGATTAATTTCTGAGTGAATATAAGGAAATGGGGGGAGTACAGAGGCTGAGGATCACTGAAGTTTGTTGCTATAATGGGAGAGTGAACCCTGCCTTTTGCCTTCGATTTAACATCAATTGAAAGAGTACATTGAAAAAATCAAGACGCTTATTTCAGTTAATGCAGCTCTTCCATTTTTTTAGTTTGTGAAGCCCAAAATGAAAGTCCAGAATCCAGCTATGAGTGCTTATTAACACTGATTTTATTGAGAGAAATACTTGAGCTATGCTAGTATTTGCAGAGATGTATTGTTTAGTGAGGTGGAGTAAAATATACACAAGATGAATAAATGCTGATTCAAGTTTGGATACCTTGGCTAGAGTTAAACTTTTAATTAGGTCAGTGGTTTTATGCTGTTTTACCAGGCAATTGTATTGTTTCTTTATGTTATTGGGAATACTTATTTTCTGAGTCTTTTCTTTAAAAATAGAAGTTTCTTCTATTTTCTGCATGCTGCTGCTGATGCATATATGCTGACCAGGATCCAGAGAGTTGCTGTAGGTAGTATACAGAAGGTTGGGCATGGGCAATAGGGATATTTTTACTGTGATGTGACAGTATATCAGATTGGCTTAACACTGCCCCCCCCCCCCCCCCGGTTTCAGTACAGGTTTATCTTGAGGCAAGATAGGCTGCCTTTTTGAGAAGCAAATGCTCAAAGTTTCCTTGCTTGAATGGAAAAACAAGAATTATTTGAAAATTCTTGGAAAATTAAGCACCCCCTCCCCTTTATTTACTTCTGTGTTGCTGAACCCAACTTCTGTTTTATTTTTATTTTTCCTAACTGGCAAAACTATGATATAAGCATGCGGATCCTTAAGGTGTATTTGTCACTATCCTTAGGTGAATACTAGGTAAATTTATCACTATATTGCCTGAATAGAGTTGTTACAGGTACTTTGAAATGTTGTAACTGTATCTAAAATACATTTTTCTTCTTCTTAAGTTTCCAAACCTATGCATGGGCATAAGTTCTGTTCAATACTATGTGACTTACTTCTTAGTAAACATTCATAGGATTGCATTGGATTAGGTCAAGTTTTCATTCTGTTAACAGTGGAGGCTTCCTCTGACATAAGAACCTTCTACAAGTGGCACACATTTTATTTATTTTATTTATTTATTTCAAATTTCTTTTCTGCCCTCCCCGCAAGCGGGCTCAGGGTGGATAACAACATATTAAAATACAAAATACAATAAAAGCAACATATTAAAATACAATAAAAACCCATACACATTTAAAACAGGATGGTGGACAGCCTTCATAGGGAGGGTTAAGATTTTATACACCCCCCTTTTTTTTCAGGCCGGCGGAGGTCCAGCCACAGCCATATGCCTGGCGGAACAACTCTGTCTTGCAGGCCCGGCGGAAGGATAGAAGGTCCTGCCAGGCCCTGATTTCAGCAGACAGAGCGTTCCACCACGTGGGAACCAGGACTGAAAAGGCCCTGGCTCTAGTCAAGGCTAGGCAGGCCTCCTTGGGGCCAGGGACCACCAATAGCTGTTTGTCCCCTGATCGGAGTATCCTCCGGGAAATATATGGGGAGAGACGGTCCCATAGATACGCTGGTCCCAGTCCACACAGGGCCTTATAGGTCAATACCAGAACCTTGAATCTAATCCGGTACTCCACTGGCAACCAATGCAGCTCACGTAAGAAAGATGTTATATGTGCCTTATTTGGCACTCTCGTAATAACATGCACCACTGCATTTTGTATCAGCTGTACAACTCTTCCACTGAAGCAAAACTTCTTGTATTGGTAGAAAGCTCTACTGTGTGTGGAACAAAAACTTTGGATCCAATCTTGTGTTTATAAATTATTGCCTATATTTCCAGTTTTTAACCCCCCCCCCCCCCTTCAAATGTTCTGGGAGAAGATTTGAAAGGAACATTTCCCCTATGGTTTTAAAATGTCCACGCTTTTTGTAAATTTCTATCTATATAGCAATAAAAGTTTTGTATTCCTTGTTGAAAACATCCAGTAACCCTAAGATGAAAAATGCCATGTCCATATATTTTCTGGCCATTTAAATATTTTATGAGCTTGTGCGATGATGTAACTGGCATTTTTAATTGGGCTGTGGGAAAAGTCAAGCTGAATTCCCTGCTCAGCTGTGAAGTACACTGGGTGGTCCTGGGCAAGACAGTGTCTTCCATGCCAACCGATCTTGCCAAGCAGTTGCAAAGATTTAAAAGTTTCTTTGAGCTTTTGACATTTCTAGGAATATCAGTTTAGTGGAGGTAGATTTAAATCAGTGCACTGCTAGCCATTATCTCACTCCATCACCCTAATCCTTCATCAAGTAAATCATTTTTAGAAATGTGTTGTGCTAATTCCTGTGGATTTTATGTGCATTGTTCATCTTTCTGTGCAGTCCCACATAGTACTGCGCATGTGCAGGCCTGCCGAACAATGAGGTTTTACAGCTTTTAAACCACTAGAAGGTGCTCGTGACTCCAAAGCACCTGCATGGCGTTTTCCCACCAAAACTGAGCGACTCTGGGAGACTTTACATTATCATGATGTTCTTTGTTTGCAGGAAACCTGGATCCAGAACTCTGATCTCCCCATTGTGCAGGGTTACGGGGTCTATTCTGTCCCTGTGATTAAAGTACACTCAAAGGGACGGGGAGGTGGGGGGTTGGCTATTTTGATCTCTGTGGACCTAAACATAGATGTACAAGTGCTAGAGAATAACTGCCTTAATAATTTTCAGGTCCTACTTCTCAAACGTGATCATTTTAGAAGTCTACTCTGTGTTAATGTATATATCCCTCCTAGGGGCTTATCACCCCAGAAAGGTGAGTGTATCTGGGATCTTCTGTCTGACATGATTGATAGGCTAACCTCCCAATACCCAAATGCACACGTTATTCTATGCGGAAACTTCAACGCGAGAATAGGGGCAGGCAAGTTTGAGGCAAGAGATGGTGCGAGTACACAGATTGCTACAAACACCCATGTCTTAGAGTGCTCAGCAAAGGATTTAGTAGTAAATAAGTTTGGCCTTAAACTACTGAAACTGCTTTCTCTGTCCAACCTGCATGTCTTGCATGGCACCTCTTTTGATTCCACAGGGGGGTCCTTTACATACATGGTGGCATCAGGTACCCGCACTGTTGACTACATAGCCATATCCCCTGATCTATTTAACCGGGTTTTTAAAATTGAGGTTTTAGATGTAACATTAAGCTATCACTGTTCTTTGAGACTGTCTCTTACCGCCAACATTAATGTCCTAGCGAAACCAGTATCAGACCTTGCTGAGAGCATGAATCCCAATCTTAGGAGGCTCAAATGGTCTGGGAAAGTACATTGCATCATATCCAATACCTTTGTCATCCTTGGAAGTGAGTAGACTGAGATCATCTCTTTTACAAAACACCACAGATGTGATTAAAATCTTTGATGAAATTAATTCCCAGTTTAAACCTGTTTTAAGAAACAACAGGCCTATGAAGTCAATATTCCATGCTCAAAGTGGTTGGTTTGAACATGAATGCAGAGCGCTTAAAAAAGAACTCCACCACACTATGAGACAGGCCAGGCATAATAGGGATAGGGCTCGGATCAGCAGTCTAACAATGCTTAGGTCCCAGTATAAAGCTCTAATTAAACAGAAGAAATTAGAACATGTTAAATGTCTCTGGAATGAGTTAGATCGCACAATATCTGAAAGAAATGACTCACGATTTTGGGACTTGGTTGCATTCAAAAGAAGTTCCCTCTACTTCCGTATTGATTCATTTATTCCAGACCAAGTCTGGTCGACTTACTTTAATAAAGTCTTCGGGCCTCAATATCCCTAACCGGAGGAAACTTGGACTTGCCAACCGGTTGTACATCAGGATTCTCTGGTCCTGCCAGAATGGACACCAGTTTCCGAAGCTGAAATTAGAGGACTAATTGCCTCATTACCCACTGGTAAATCTCCAGGTGAGGATATCTTACCACCTGAACTGTATAAAGCCTTCCCAGACTGGTGGGCCCCAGTACTGGCTAGGGTGTTTACTCAGATTAATGGTTCAGGCCTAATCCTCTCTGGATGGAAGCTGACCATAGTGGTACCTATACACAAAAAAGGGGATAAATCTGACCTGCAAAATTATAGACCAATAAGTCTACTTGACACAGCAGCAGAACTGTATAGCAAATATCTGCTGGCAAAATTGGGCGACCACTGAAAAAATAATTCATCCCACACAAGTGGGATTTTGGAAAGGTCTTGGAACTATAGACCACTGTCAAACACTGTACCAACTGGCTTAATCTGGAATAAATAGGCCAACAAAGGCACTTTATGTAGCATTTGTTGGCTTGGCTGCCGCATTCGATTCAATCAATAGGTCCCGCTTATGTTCCAAGCTTGCCAAACTTAACATTGATAAGCGACTGCTGTTTCTCCTTTACGCAGATGACATGGTCCTAACCTCCCTGACCAAGATCGGCTTGAGGAGACTCTTAAACCAGTTAGGCCATTATTGTAACGAAGAAGCTCTCAATGTCAACTATACAAAGACAAAAATAATGGTTTTCAGGAGAAAGCCAAAAATCTCCCACTGGAACATCCTTGGCAGCCCAATCCAACGGTGCAGCTCCTTTAAATATCTAGGGGTAACCTTTAAAGAGACTCTGAATTGGAAGATACACCTTGCGTTGGTTAAATTCTCAGCATCTTTTATACAAAGGGGTGTCGACTGATAGATCCAGCACTGAAATTATTTAAGAGCAAGGTAGCCCCTCACCTCCTATATGGAGCTGAAGTGTGGGGTTGGAAGGAAGGCATTCTAACCAGCCTTGAGGTAATCCAAAACCAATTCTTGAGATGGATTTTGGCTTTACCCAAAGGTGCTCCTGCCGCCCTGATGAGGGCCGAAACAGGACTCCCCTCCCTTAGGGCGCGGGTACACCTTGCGGTTTTAAAATACTGGGAAAGGATCAAATTTTTCAGTTCTTAACTCCTTAAGTTGCCAATCAGTAAATTACTTTCTATCCAAAGACCCCACACACCCTGACTATCCACCATTTGCCAAAGATATACTATCCTGGATGACCTGTTAGGGGTGTCAGCCAACAACCTCCCACTTAAGGAGTGGATCTATAAGTCAGATGCAGTGATGGATCGGCTATCAATGTCAAAATCTAAGCCAGCTCCTTGGTATAAACTAATCAAATGTGACCATTCAAGATCTCCCTACCTAGCCAGTATTTCTCATTACAACCTCAGAGTGCCTTTCACTGCTCTGCGCTTTCAGATGATGCAGACAGCTCTTTTGGTAGGGCGTTATTCTCACACCCCTATGGAACATCGTACCTGCATTTGTCGATTACCTACAATGGAGAACCTTTCCCACTACCTACTTTATTGTCCATTATATAGTGTACCCAGAGCTAAATTTTTGGCTAGAATCCTATCAGTGACAAATACATACTCTGAAATCAAGAAGATTGTGTTTTTGTTATCTGACACTGATAATCATGTATCCTATAGATTCTCTCAGTTGGCACTTGCAGCCAAAAAGATAAGATCTAAGGTGATACTGAATGAGGCTGTTTCGTGACTCCTGGGATAGTTTGGCATACTGTATTGTTTTAATTAATTTTAGTAACATATACAAACTGTGATAAGGGATTTAATTGTTTACTAGTCAGTGTTTGGTGAATTGTGACAGCCTATGGCTATAGACAATAAACTCCTTTGACTTGACTTGACTTGACTTGACTTGACTCTGGGAGATGGCGCCCCTTCACCTCAGTTCCTCTTTTGCCACTGGTTGAAGAGGTTCTTTACAGTGATCTGCGGTCTGCTCGCATTGAGTAGGCCATCTTCATTGGATAACTGTTGAGTATTGGCCTCATGGCTGACAAACCTTTATTTAAGTGCTGTGCCTTGTGTGCTACTAAGATGACTCAAACTAACGGACACGCTTGCTTGTCTGAGTGAGGGTCACAACGTGGCAGCTTGCAAATACTGCCAAGATTTCACCCCCGAGGCATGGGCAGAAAGGGCCAGAAGGCTCAAAGCCCTTCTATGGAAGCAGGCTCTGTTGGCATCTGCCGGTCCTAGCACTGAAGCGGCTAACATTTCTGCCACCGCTGAATCATCGGACCGCCCGACTCCAACGCAAACCAAATTTGGCAAGGCTCAGATCTGATGGATCCCTCAAAAAGCTCCATGGATCCGATGTTGCCTCCAACTCGGACCCAACACCTGACTCTGGAAACTTGGAGCATGATTGTGGCATTGCAGTCATAGATCTGTCCACCATCGGCCTCACCCAGCCTGTCGGAGCCGACGCGATGCCTAAACCACCTTCAGAAGAAGTGTCCGGTTCCGAGCGCGCCTGAGCAGTCAGATCTGAAGCGCTCAGATCCAAAGGAACCTGGATCTGACAAGCAAGACTTACCTTTGGAGTCTTCGAAACCACCAAGAAAAATGGTCAAGGCTAAGAAGCGTCAACTTGCAAAAGGAGAAACATAAACCTGCTTGTGAGAAGCCTCACTCAACACCAGAGGTGCGAGAACCAGAACGACCATGCATTCCTTCCTTTCATTCACATTCCCTCTCGATTCATTCTGGGAAGGAAGGGGAACTGATTGAATCTCATGCTCAGCTGAACCCCTGGACTGGTACCCAGGATGCACAGCGAGCTTGCTGATCACACGCTTGCCGAAATTGGTTCCAACGCTCTGAACCATCACACCACAGTTTGGGGCTGGGTAAACCTTATAAAACAGAGTTTGTAGTTTCTACCTTTGAAGGCTTCTCTCAACATAAATTGCAATGTCATACTTAACAGATGTCTAGATCATCCTTAGTATACCAACTATCAGAACTGGAACAAGACTAATATTCCCCTGAGAGAAGCCCCAGTGGGCCATCTGAACCTTCCCCTGATGAGGCTGTTACTGACAAAGTGACCATCTCCCTGACAGACAACTACAAACTGTATACGGAACAGCTCTTACGTGTGGTCAAATCTCTCGATATTGAGATCGCTTCCACTGAACCGAAGCTGAAAGAGAAAATTCTCCAGCATCTCTGTTCTGAAAATCCTGCCAACTTCGCTTTTCCCATCACAGAGGAATTTGCAGATATGATCTCATCCCTGCGTGAGAAGCCCGCTTCCGTTGCCTCAACATCTAAGAAGGTGGAAAATTATTACAAAATCAGGGAAGATGTTTGTGCTTTCCTCTTCACACTCCCTCCTCCGTCATCCCTTGTGACAGAGAAGATGCAAGCAAAGCCAAGGCAGGGCACACATTCAACTACCTCTGATAAAGAGGGGAAGAAGTTGGACATATTAGGCAGAAAAAGCTATGCTTCTTCAGCCCTAAATATTAAGATTGCCAATTACATGGCAATACCAATTACATGGCAATCATGGGTGCATATCAAATATTTTTATGGAACTGAATGACTGCCTTTATTGACTGGCTTCCTGAGGACTATAAGGTCTTGGCCAAGGTCATTCAAGAGGAAGCATTAAAATTCTTGAAGCAGCAGATAAACATGGCGCAACTCCGTTGATTCATCAGCCAGGGCCCTGGCATCTGCAATTTTACTTCACAGACACGCATAGCTGCGATCTACTGCTTTGCCTTTAGAGAGACACAATAGGATAGAAGATCTGCCATTCAAAGGGCAGACCCTGTTTTCTGCAGACAGACTAATACCTATCCCAGAATTGCAAAGACAGGCAAACGGCACACTCTTACAGGGTCCTCCCTCCAAAGCAACCAACCAATCAGAGGCACCAACACTGGCAACAACGGTGGTAGTACAGGGGCAGATCACACTGCTACCAGCCCTACCAGTATCCTCAACCCTGGCAGAGTTCCCCCTACCAGGGCCAATATCAGAGGAGGAGGCCTAGTCATAAACCGTGCCAAGGGCATAACAACACCCCTGAGAAAGATGCTTCTCAACAAATGAAGATATTCTGAATAGATTCGGATTAGACAGTTGTGTTTGGGGATAGGCTAACGTCATACCTCTCCGCTTGGCAGGCAGTTACATCTGATACATGGGTTCTTGACATTATACAATTTGATTATTAAAATTTAGTTTAACTGTTTCCCGTCTCTGAGTCTTCCTAACTGTAGCAACCACGACCACTCTGAGAGCCTACAGGCTGAACTCAGGGTCCTACTCCAGTAAGGAGCCATATATCAAGTGGACCCCTCTGAGTCCCTATGGGGCTTCTATTCTAGGCTGTTCCTTGTTCAGAAGAAGGACGGGGGTGTGAGGCCTACACTTGATCTGAGAGGTTTAAAAAAAATTATTTCTATTAAAAAAATCAGAATAATAACCTTAACCATGGTCCTACAACTGATTCTCAATAATTCATGGTTTGCGGTTATGGACCTTAAGGATGCCTATTTTCTTACAGCAATCCATCCTTCCTATAGGAAATATCTCAGATTTACTTGTAATGGCAACAGTTACCAATATCAAGTACTTCCCTTCGGCCTGGCTATGGCACCCAGAGTGTTTACAAAATGCATCTCAGTAATAGTAGCACACCTACGCACCTTGGGGTGCTTCATATATCCATACCTAAACATTTGGCTTGTGTTTGCTCCCTCCAGGGAAGCTTTGCAGGACCATGTTGATCTTATCATCCACTCCTGTCAAAACTTGGGACTTTTCATAAACTTCAAGAAGTCCCGTCTGACACCTTCAAGGAAAGTGCAGTTCATTGGTGCTCTTCTTGATTGCAAGGCCAATAAAACTTTCCTCCCAGTAGAACAGGCTATGCGCGGCATGGACTTTGGTCTCAGGAAGGTAGATCTCACTATCACCACTGACACATCGACGTCTGGGGCTCACTGTGGCCAGCTTTACACCTATGGTAGATAGTAAAACAGGAAAGAAATTTGCATATTAATGTATTGGAACTTTGGGCTGTTCGTTATGCGCTTATTTCGTTTGCAGATATTGTACAGGGCAAACGTGCAAATATTGACAAGACAATTGTTCAGCTATGTATTACCAGAACAAGCAAGGAGGCACAGCCTCAAAGAGACTGTGCAGAGAGTCTATTGCAACATGGGAATGGGCTATAGATCACGGCACCAGCATTCAAGCCATTCGTATCCTGGGAACATCCGATGTTACTGTGGACACTTTAAGCAAACTGGGTTCAACCAATCATGAGTGGTCCATAAAGCGATTGTATATATTATATACTATATAGAAACAGTATTCCTGAACTGGGGCTTCCCAGAGGTAGACTTATTTGCTACGGGGAAAAACAAAAAAGCCCCCCTATTTTGCTCCAGAGGGGGCATAGAGAGGGACTCTCTGTGGGATGCATTTCAGATACCTTGGACAGGTCATTTTTAATGTGTTTTCTCTAATTCCTGTCATACCACTTATGGTCAACAAGATCCAGATGGACAAGTCACAAGTCATAGTAGTAAATCCATATTGCTCCAGGCAGCCATAGTTTCACCGCCTAATGCAATTATCCAAGGGGGTGATGCACCGTCTGCCTCTACACCCGGACTTACTGCTTTGCCGAGGGGTCCTACATCACAATCTACCCCGACTGAAACTAACTGCATGGTTGATTCAACAGAAGGCAGTTTCTCTGATGAGGTCACAAAGGTGATTTTGAATGCTAAGAGGGATTCTACAAGGAAATCTTATGCTTACAAGGGGGATGGGTTCTCCCAGTGGGCTAGACTTAGATCCTTGGATCCATCCGACTTTTCTATAGCTGAGATATTGGAGTTTTTACTCCTTTTGAAACAAGAGGGTTTATCTAACTCCTCAATAAAAGTATATTTGGCAGCGATATCGGCCTTCCATCCTCCGATAGATAGAACGACGGTGTTTTCTCACCATTCATCCAAATTGATTCTGAAAGGTTTGAGGAACCTTTTCCCTCCTGTGGCCAAGTTAATGCCTCAATGGTCTCGACACCTGATTTTGACTCATTTGATGAGCAAACCCTTTGAGCCATTAGCTAAGTGTCACCCTAGATTTCTCACCTGGAAGGTGGCTTTTCTCATAGTGATTACATCTGCTAGGAGAGTAGGTGAAATTGCTGCTCTATGGTCAGACTCTCCCTTTCTCAAAATTCACAACAGGAAGGTGGTTTTAAGGTCAGGACCGGACTTTAGACCTAAGATGATATCAGAATTCCATACAACACAGGACATAGTACTCCCAGTCTTTTTACCATCGCCCATGTCAGGGGTGTAACAGTCACTACATACTTTATATGTCCGTAGAGCTGTTCTGTTTTACCTAAAATGCACTGAATCTTTCAGAATAGATAAACAGCTCTTAGTTTGTTATGCTGGCACCAATAGGGAGAAGAGGGCCACACACACACCCAGACCATATCCAGGTGGGTGGTGAGAACTATTCAGCTTTATTATAAAACAGCGAACCTACCATACCCATTGGAGGTTCACTCACATTCGACGAGGTCACAGGCATCCTTGGCGGCATTAATGGGCGGAGTTCCTTTAGTCGCCATCTGCAAAGCAGCGACCTGGTCGTCAGCTGAGACCTTTGCAAGGCACTACGGACTTGACATATTGGAGCGCAAGGCAGCAGCCATGGGACAAACAGTTCTTCAATCTCTGTTCAAGTGAAGAGCATACACACCTCCTGGTAAGTGGCTTGTTAGTCTCCCATGTGGGACTGCACAGAAAGACAGACAGTGAAAACAGAGTTGCATTTACCAGTAACTGTTGTTCATTGTCATCTGTGCAGGCACACACAACCTCCCTCCTAACCCCACTGATGCTCTTTTCTCATCTAGAGGATCAGTGGCTTAGGTAGAAATGAGGGTGAAGGGGCGCCATCTCCCGGAGTCACTTGGTTTCGGCAGGAAAACACCGCACAGGCGCTCTGGAGAGACGAGCGCCCCCTAGTGGTTTAAAAGCTGTAAAACCTCGCCGTTCGACAGACTTGCACATGCGCAGTCCCATGTGTGCCTGCACAGAAGACATCAATGAGCAGCAGTTACTGGTAAGTGCAACTCTATTTAGTCTCTCTACTATTGTGTGTGAAATTCATTTCCCATATTAGTTATAAATAAACTACTTTTTAAAGCTTGGTCTTGCTTTTTCTAGCTCTGATTTTATGAAAGGTATCAAACTTTTGATCCTCCCCTCTTTTCTTTCTTTGTATATTTTTGAGAGAATTATCAGCTATATCAATAATGTTCATATTGTTTCTATACCAATTCTGATTTTTTTCAGTGTTAATGTGATGCACAATATAATGGTGAGCAGACAACATGTTAGTTTTGGGTTCAGTGAGCCATGATTTGGACAGCAAAACCTAGTTTTGGAATGTCTTTATTCTTAACCAGTTGATGAAAAGAGGATCATTTCATCTGATTCAGCACTTCAAAATGCATTCTGTTTTATTCCAGTAGTTGGCAGTATATTGGGGGTAAAATGAAAATGCACATGTATTAGAACAGTTTGCTGTTTAAAGAAACAAAAATCTGAGTTGTACAAATCTGAGAGAGAGCTGTTGATTTTACTCCATTGTTGATAGCCAAAGAGAGCAGCACCAGACTGGATTAACTCTTAAGATTGTGCTGTAACTTCCTTATTCTGGAGTTATTCAAAAAAGGTTGAAATTGGTTAGATTTCCCCCCAGCAAGCCTTTCCTTTACAACCTGTTATCTCTTGTACCATTTTTTAAAAAAAAAACTTGTATCCCATTGACAGAGATAAAACAATTCATTATTGTAAACAAGTAATAGATGAGTCTTGTTAAACTTCCTACTAGATGTGTATTTAGAGAGAAAGTGGTATAACCATTAGAGTATCAGACTAGAATCTGGAGACTTAGGTTCGAATTCCACTTCTCATAGGTGCACGCTTCCTGTGTATGTGTAACTGTAAATTATGAACATAGTAAACTCATGCCTAGGAAAGTATATATTAGATAGGTACTTGCATCTGGAAACTAAGACTGTCCACAGTACTTTGCACATATAGGAATCTGCATGTAAAGCAGATAGGACAAAAGTGAAAAACTAGATAGATGAACAGGTGATATAGAATAGGTAATGATTGAAAGTGGCATCTCGTATGTTATTCACGATGCTCAAATTGTTCTTACTTAAATTGCAAAATAAATAGGCTTAACCAATTTACACATGTGTAATATATCATCCATATAACTGATAATATTAGTGCAAGAACATGTACTTGGAACTTTCTCTTGTAGAAGGATCACTAAATAAAGCAATTAATTAAGGAGGCTTGCTAGTTTAACAAAATGCTATTCGGTTCTTCATGTATTTGCTCCTATTCTAAAGTTACTATACAATCGTTAATATAGCAGTTAATTGTAGATCTGTTACTACTGCAGAAGGAATAATTATTTCTCACTTTTCTGTCCTGTTTGTGAAATACATGGTTTAAGTGTTTAACTTGCAAGTAAGGAGAAGTCCAGCTGTCTGTAGTGTAGCTGTAAGAATGCTTTCCTGAGAGAAACCCCCATTGAATATACCTGAATAGAATTCTGAGTAAAGCTGCTTAGTTACTTTCTTAAATCCTAAGTAGGCATCTGCAGTGTGCATGCCACCAATGACACAAACAGCAGGGCTTTATAACACAGGAGCTGGAATGACTGCAGGACATGAAGTCATACCATAAAACCAGGTCTGTGCTTCTGCCAGGATGTTCTTGGCTATGCTGTTCCATACTTAGTCACTCAGTATAGTAGTGGCAAAATCATGCAAAAGTAGTGGGGTGAGAAGGGCTGAATATATACCGTAGTACATGGCATGCTAAAATGACACTGTCTCATAAATGGCCCTGATTTGTGTTATAGTAGCCAAAAAGGTTTCTGCTACTGTTTTAAGGGAATCAAGGGGGACATTTTGTAATTCTGTTAAAATGTTTCATGACTCTCAGGCTGGTTAAAAAGACAAAACTAGTATATTCATCTTCTTCTGTGCAGTTCCACATTGGGACTGGGCCCGACCGGAGAAGTTTCTATTGCTTCCATAGAGCTCCATTGAGGGCCACTTCTCCCAGTCATACCCTCGCTTGTTTTCCTGCCTAAATGTGACTACCTGGGAGGAGCCACCCCTTTCCCTCAGTTCTCTCTTAGCCATCGTGAGGAGGAGAACTTCACTCATGAGCTCCAAACTCTCATTGGTTGTTTTTCTAGCTTATATTGACTTTGGACTGTCTTTCTCTTTATGGTTCATGATTTGGCTTGCCTGTTTTCGGAAGGTTTTTGACCCAGCTCCCCTGACTTCTCCTCTGATCCTATTTGTCCCTCAGAATGACTCAGAGGGCACTTTTCAAAAAGTGCAATAGATGTGGTACCAAGAAGACCCACACAGATGAGCATGACCTTTGTTTGATCGGTTTGGGTGAAGGCTATAATGTCTTCGCCTGTAAAGTTTGCCAACAGTTCACCCCTACGGCCAGGAACAAGAGGCCTCTACATTAAAGGCTATACTTTGGGAGAAAGTCTTATCTGGCCCTGACTCTCCGGCAGCCAAGTCATCTGCCACAAAGGAGTGCCCATCCATGGCTGGATCCGTGTTTTCTTTCAAATTGACATCAAGTTTGATCCAGTGGGCAGAAAATCCTGTTCTCCAAGGCCTCCCTTGGATTTGAGACACTCTTCGGAACCACCACCCAAGAAACCTATGAAAACTTGACAGAGATCTCATTCCAAGTCTAGAGCTCACTGGAACTGATCCTCCACCACTGAGACTGAGGTTGAAGTAGTAGTCCAGATCACACTTAGGACCCCTTCATCTCAACTAAATTCCCCAGAGAGGTCTACTTCTGAAGACAAGACTGAGGTCCATGACTTGGGAATCCCTCATACAGAGCAACCCGAGGAAGAAGGCTAGAAGCAAGATCCTGTCCATGGAACCGAGCAAGACTTGTGGACACCCCAGCACCACTGCTGGACCCAAAAGCCTTTAGGGTTTGAATGAAGTTCCCTCAAACCTACTCATTTTCAGTACTGAGGAACCAGGGTCATCACCGATCAGAACTACATCCTTCTTCGGAACTGGTAATGCTGTTGTATGCCCATCAACAGCACCATCCGTGCTGCATTCCTCTGCCTTACCATTGCCAATGGCCAGAGGGGCCAGTCGGCCATGCTTTGTCAGATCCAAGACTGTCTACATCTTCAGGTTGGAGATGGCTCCCCCCACGACCTTTCTTAGCTACAAGATCAGTACGACTTGAAAGAGGAGGATGAACCTGTGACAGCTGCCTCTGAAGATAGAGCCGAGACAGCTTCAGATGCATCACCCAAAGACAGTGTGGGTCAGAGCTCTGGATCTCTTCGGATCTTGGAACAGATGTCCAAGATGGCAAAGGCTCTGGAATTGGATGTATCCTCTTAAGACAAAGGATCCTAAGACAAAGGATAAACTCCTCAGCCACTTCTATGCAGATTCACCTTCTGTCATAGTCTTCACTGTTCTTGAAGGCTTAGAAGAGTTGATCACCAATATATGGGGAGGACCTGCAGAGCTCCCACTTACATCTAAAAAGATTGAACTCATGTATAAAGTCAAACATAACACATGACCATCTCTAGTAAAGCACCCACCACCATCATCACTAGTGACAGAAGAGGTGCAGCAACATCACCGTCCAGGTGTGCACTCTGCTCCACTTGACAGGGAGGGCAGGAAACCTGGATGGTATTGGCAGAAGACAGTACTCTGTTTCAGCCTTAAACCTACATATTGCCAACTAGCAAGCCATCATGGAGGGTTACCAGGTGTACCTCTGGGAGAAATGATCATCTTATATTTCTGACCTCCCAGAAGACAAGAGGTCTGTTGTCAACCTGCTGCAGATGGGAGCCATTAGCCTGTTGAAGCAGCAAATGAATGCTGGCAGACACACTGTCAACACTTCAGCCAGAGGCATGGCAGGAACAGTGCTAATGTGATGCCATTCTTGGTTCAGGTCTATGGCTGTTCCCCCAGAAACGAAAACCAGGGCTGAAGGACTGCTGTTTGAAGGTACATCTCTTTTTTCAAAAACAGATGAGACACTATCCCAAAAGAAAAAGAATAGGCAAACAACGAAATCTTTGGGTGTGATTCCTGTTAAACAGCATGCCTAGGTACTTTCCTCACCACCATTATCTTTATCAGCAATATGGAAGGCCTCATAATTAGTTCCAGCAGAGCCAGTCGATGCTACAATGTCTGTTCAGATCTCTACCTCAAGCTCAAATCAAGAAGATGGGCTCTGTACAGACCCAAGGCCTCACAGCATTCACAACAATACAAGGCCTCCCATGGTCCTTTGTGCAGAGGCTACGGCCATCTGGAATTGGGCAGGTCACAGCAACGTTTCTATGCATGCGACCCATGTTGCTGGCTCAGATAACACCAGAGCAGATGTGCTGAGCAGAATTCTGAGTTCTGATCATGAATGGACTATGAACAATATCTGAGTCCGATATTCTTACAGTGGGGTGTTCCAGATGTGGGCCTCTTCACAACAGCAGTCAATGTCAAGGTTCTAGTGTTTTGCTCCATGGCAGGGAGCGATCCCTTTTACATCAGGGTTGTTTCAACATATATGGGCAGGCCGCCTATTCTACGTGTTTCCACCAATAACGTTGGTACCCAGAGTAATTTGCCAAATAGAAAGGGACAATTCAGATTGCATCCTCATAGCTCTATTTTGGCCCAGACAAATTTGGTTCCTAAAGTTACTTGCTCTGTCCAAACAGACACCAGACATGTTTCAGTTGGGAACACTATTCCACCACGACCCAAGCTTCATGCGTTTAACAGCATGGTGCACTTGACCCAGACCACGAGTTTTTCTGTGGAGATACAACAAATCTACTGAACGAGAGGAGACCTTCAACTAAGAAGTCTTACAATTTCAAATGGAAGCACCTTGCAGAGTGGGCACAAAGTAATTGCACCACTGTGGAAGGTTGCCCTTTGCCTTTAATCTTTGTTTATCTATACACCTTGAAGCCAAAAGTTTAGCTCCTACATCCCTCAAAGTACATTTGGTAGCCATTTCTGCCTTCTACATAACCATTGAAGGTATGTGGAAGTCCCCATCAATTCTTCAAGGGAATTTTAAATATTTATCCCTCCATATCACCACTGGTCCCACAGTGGTTCCTATCATTATTACTTTCGCGCCTTATGTTGCCACCTTTCAAAACCCTAGCTGCTTACCACTTCAGCAAGAAGGGTGAGTTGTCAGCACTTAGGGCTGATCCATTATTTTTCAAATTCCACAAGAACAGGGTGGTCCTCCAACCAAGCCTCTAGTTTCTACCAAAAGTTCTGCCCCCTTTTCACGTATATCTCAGGCTGTTACCCTGCCTGTATTTCTCCAAGTCCACAATCTAGAGCAGAAAGAGCACTACTGATCCGCATTTATTTCTTGTAGATCTGCATTTATATGTGTGCTTTGGGGGCCGAAAAGAGGCCAAAAAGGCATCGTTTCCACAATTCATTTGGCATATGCTGTTCCATACTTAGTCTGCAGCTATCCAGAGTCCTTTACACCTAAGGGCTCATTCTACTAGATCTCAGGCATCCTCTTTAGCCTTTATGCGAGGTGTGCCGATAGCAGATATTTGCAAGGCAGCTACTTAGTCGTCATCAGACACCTTTGTCAAACACTATACGATAGAGGTTAACACCACACAAGACATGGCAGTAGCTTAACCAGTGTTGCAATCTCTAGTGGCCTGAAAATAAAAAAGTTATAACACCATGCACTTTAAATTTTTGTAAATAGTTATAACTTTGGCCTCAATTTGCCTATATATTTACATACTTCTTTAATGCAAAGTTTATCACATATAATACTGATGTTAATGTTAATAAAATGTATCTTGCAGAGATTCACCCTGCCTCCTCATTGTGTGTAGCTTGGTAATCTCCTAATGTGTGCCTGCACAGAAGACCTAGATGAACAACAGTTACAAGAAAGTGAAACACTGTTTTTTACTGAGTTCTTCTGTGTAGGCACACATCCTCTCCCTCCTGCCCCACTGTGAATTCTCAGGCAAGGTGCAATTTGAGATCACAGTGACTCAAGAGAACTGAGGGAAAGGAGTCGCTCCTTCTGGATAATCACGTGCTCGTTTAGGTGGGAAAATGAGCAGGGCCATGACTGGAAGAAGCAGCCCCCTAATGTAGTTCTATGGAAGCAAAAGAAACCTCTCTGGTTGGTAGGCCTGCACATGCACAGGCCCAATGTGTGCCTGCAGAGAAGAACTCGATGAACTGTAGTTACAGGTAGGTACAACTGTTTTTTATTTATAGTTAATGACATTTATAACACTAGAGGATCCCCCCCCCCCGGGTAAATAGCTTTTGTTGTGCTTAGAACAATGTAACAATTTACTTGTAAAATGAATCTGAAGTATACTTGAGTAGTGTTTTACATAACAATATGTAAACATAATGGACTCTTCTAATATAGAAAACAAAAATGAACTGCATATCTAATTGGTTTTTCATCTCTTGCCTATGATAGTATGCTAGTTGTCATGCTTGATAGAAAGCTGGACTTTTTTTGATTTTTGTGTGATCAAACAGCTTAAATTATTTTAAGTACAAGTTGCAGTAAAATAACAAAGGTGCATTTTGTTTCTTTTTCTGGCAGATGATGATGTACCTGCAGATATGGTTGCAGAAGAATCAGGTCCTGGTGCACAAAATAGTCCATATCAACTTCGCAGAAAAACTCTTTTACCTAAAAGAACAGCTTGCCCTACAAAGAGCAGCATGGAGGTATTTATAAAATAATCACACTCTGCCATCCAAGTAGGAACATAATGCAGTGGTCATCATGATTAGAAATGTGCATTTGAAAAAAAAATAGTATTTTTTAAATTCAGATTTCAGGAATGTTTTCCATACCAGTATTCTGGCTTATTCAGGTCTCTAGTACCATTTTGCGATTCCTATTCGGGTTGGTGGAGGGATTCTGAAATTCCCTACAAGGGACTCTTTCTGGGGGACTGGAGTGGCTCTTTTTAAAGCAATTGACACCAAAATAGCATGGTATGTACTCCTGCCTGTCCACTAATGACCCCCCTCCCCAAGTTTCAAGCAGATTAGATCAAGGGATCTAATTCTATGAACCCACTGATCAAGGTGCTCCGTTGTTTCTGATGAGGAAAACATTCAATGCCTTCTCCAGGGCAAAGAAGCTAGTAGCCAAACACTCAAGAGCAACCACTGGCCAAAAGCCTCGAAATCTAGACAGAACCAACAAGCCCAACAGAACCAACACCAAATCAGAGAATCCCAGCAGAACCATGGGCCAGTGTAACATACCCAACACAGCTGATGTCAAACCAGAGACTCCAAGGCACAGCAACTTCAGTAAGGACAATGTTGTTAGCCCAACAAATCAGAGAACCCAGGACAAACCAACCTGGCAAGATAGTGTGAAGGCAGCCAGCCAGCCACACCTGGCAAGAACCTCCTCTGCCCCCCCCCCATTCATGTCATTTCCACAAGGAAGGCTTCAGAAACTGAGAGAGATGGGAATTTGGGCTCACAGAAGGAGTTTCAGGAGCTGTAGCTGCCCTTCATCACTAGTGTTCTTGTTCCTCCTACCCCTCTAAAGAAGAAACACAAAACCAATATATTATGCATGAGTTTCATTTTAGGTGCTTTTGTGGGTTTTGCTTGTTTTCATTGCAATACTCATCTGCTTTTCTGTCATCTCTCGTTTCAATGATATTTGGGAGAGCAGTAGCGAAAACAGCATTTTTGGCACTATTTATTTCCTGCACAGAATTACTCTGAGAGATGCTGAGCTTCACCAACATCACCACATGCCGCATAACAACTAGGTTTCCGTTGAGGGTTTGTTTGTTTTTTAAGAACATTGTTTGAAATTTGGATCTTACATAGTGCCAATCATATTGTATAACTTGCCTGCTATTTGTTCAACATGAGTTTTACATTTTAAGTTTTGGGAAGAACATTTTTCCCTGACTTCCTAATACAGACCAAGAAGGATGCAGGCACAAGTGTGCGCTTACTTTGCTTACTTTCAAAGACCAGGGCTAGATATTTGAGGCATAGCAATTTGACCTCCAGGAACACAATTGTTAAACTCTCTAAGAGAGCAGGCATGAGTCATGTGAGCTGACAATGTTGACTGTCTTGGGAAAAACATGATTGACTTTACACACTTATAGGATTGCATGAGAGGAGCCTCTAAGCCACAAGAAAGAGGTCTGGCAACACACTCTCTTTCCTGGCCCATTAGCTCAGAAAATGGGTGGTACAAAACTTGTAGGCTAGATAGTTTCTCACGATTGTGTACATCAAAGCCTGGCTTGTGTTCCTCATGTTACCACTCTTGCTGACTGCTTTTCCTGATCTGCTGATGGCCTCCATCATCATGGCTTGTCTTAGGAATTGCCATGGGGAGACCCTGCCCAGATTGGGACTTGATGAGGATAGCAGCAGAGCTGCTTTCCTCCTCCTCTCCTAGAGGTAGTGCGCCCTCTTGGCCTGAAAATACCATATCTGCTAAGATTGCTTGTCTCTCCATAGAATGAACTGGCTGACCTGCTTGGCAAGATTGCCCTTGATGTGCACAACATGCATAGTAATCACCTGCTTGGTGAGAGGTTCCGGGTGGAACTTGATTCCTCTTGCAGGAAATGCACTTCACACCTACAGCCTCTGCTCTAATATTTACTCCACCATCAGTCACTGTGTAGCCCATGAAGACGTCCCTGTCTGTCCATGCAACTAATTGTTTCTTGATGGCAGCAGAGAAGTTGGCTGCATGTGTACCTTGTCCAGTACCTCAGTATGGAGCAAAGCCTGGCAATAGTCAGCCGGGCAGCCTGTTACAACCCCTTTCTCTGAGATAGATTTGGTCTTTAAGCCTTTTATTCTTGTGCCCTCTTGGTAGATTGCTGCCACCAGGAATTAAATTCCAGAATCACTTAAATTTCTCTCCTTTTAGTAACGTGCCCAAGGGTCAGGCTTTTTCGTGGTACTATGTGGCCCTGAGGAAAGGAATGGGATATAGGAATAACAGATACTCTGGGATATAAAACAAAGTAAACTTTTATTTTTATAAGAAGCGTATCAGTTTCATATTATTTCTAAAACTTGATGGTTTCAAAAGAGTAGTTCTCAATTCTTAAAGTTACTTTACTTAAACCCAGTTACATAGATCTCTCAGGCTTCACACGCAGTTTGCCTGCTTTTGATAATAATTTCTCTCTCAGTTACAAGTAAGACCTTTTCTCAGGTGCACACACAGTTTGCCTGCCTGCTTTTCCCTGACTGAATGTTCTTTTACAAACACACAGTTTAGGTTTCTACATAGGTTATATTTCTCTCAGACAACATAAACAAGCTCAGGCTGCATACAGCTTGCCTTTCTCCTGACTAAATATTTCTCTCACAACTGTTTAAAAATACCCAGGTTGCACACAGCTTGCCTCTCTTGCCCTGACTGACTCTTTTTCTCCACTCTCAGTCTAAAACTACATCAAACAATCAAATCAATTACTCATCCCTCTCTTTCACCCCCACTCTTCATCTATACCACACCAAGCATTTAAAGACACATACACACATTTACTTAAAATCATTACACAGCCCCTTGCCTAATGCTAGTTGTTCTCTCCCCCAACTTGAACATCCTTGGGTTGCCACCAGTGCACAATCAGTGAGTGGTGCATGTGCTGCTACTGAGGGCAGATCCAAATACCTGATGTGAAGTGCACAGCTCTCTTTACATCTGTAGGACAATTGTGCCTTCGCATGGTCCCTGACAGGCTGAAATGGAGAGGGAACCATAGTCCTGCTCAGCATGGTGTGAGTAGGGATCGTATACCAGGGATAGGCATCTTGGAGCAACCTGCAGAGCCTGGCATCCTCAACAAAAGCAAAAGGCTGCCTGTCTAGAGCAGCCATCTTACCAATGAGGAAAGTGACCCTCTGGTGACCCTTTGGTACTATAGTGATGGCCACGCCAAACATCTTTGTCAGAGGTGTTTGGTATCCCTTCCCTATAGGAGATCTGGAGGACAGAAAACCAGAGGGGATTGTGGAGCCTACTCTCCACTTGGCTGGCTGATAGCTGCACAGCCACCTCACCATCCTCTCTCTGTGGCAAAGGCATCCACACAGGTAGGGGGAAAGCTGCTGCACTCTCTCTCCACCCTCCTACTCTTCTGCTTAGCTTTTCACCCAGGGCCCACCCGTTGCTCATTTTGTCCTCTTGGACGAGTTCACAAAAGTAAACTAGCAGTTACACTCGACTTGTCTACCTATCCTCCTGCAATTACCTTTTTCAAATGCATGCAACTTTTTGGGCGTAGAGCTTCATCTAGGCTTACTTCGAGTTCTTTTTAAAAAATCTGCTTCTGACTTTAAGTTCTTTCTAGTCTAAAAGGTTACTAATTTTTTTGTAACTACATACTGTGATGCAAGTATGGAATTCTGTTTAAAAACCAAATCCCCCACCCCCAGCCTACAAGTAAAGCCTGTTTCCCCCCTCAAATTAAGCTAATCCATAGTCTTTCTGAAAACCTGACCTCAGGTTTTTGGAACACTAACAGGCCTGCCTTAACCCTATTTCTTTTAACTACCTCACTTCAATTGTTTTGAAACCCAGGTCAGTCTAATAATTTTTTTAAAGCAAACACTGCACTCCATCTAAAAAAAAAACACCTTATTTTTGGAAGCCTAACCAAAGTCTAGCTATTTTTGAGAACTGAGCTCTAAGCTGAAATTTATTTTGTTTTTTAAAATACTTAAATCCTTACAAAAGTTAACTGTTACTAAAGCCTAACTAGAAATTTTCTTCAGAATGTGCTGCAACAACTAAATGTTTAAAAACCAACTGGAACACCCCAAACTCCACAAAAATCACTCCCCTCAAACATACAACACAGAAAGATCTTTAAAACAACTATAGAAGAACTATTGAAACCAGAATGAGAAGAATGCCAAAAGATAAACTTTTTAAAAGTGCCACTGTAGCATAGTGGTTAAGTGGCTGGATTGTGAATCCGCACTGTGCTAGTTCAACTCCTGCTACTGCCATGAACTCTGTAGGTGACCTTGGGTAAGCCACTCCTTTCAACCCCAGCTCCCCAGCTGTATTGGTGGTGGTGAGGTAATAATAACACTGACTTTGTTCTCCACTCTGCATGGGCACATTAATCTTCCCAGAAAGGCGGTATATAAGCACACTGTTGTTGTTAAAAACAGTATCAGCTTGGAACCCTTCCTCCAGCAAAAGCCTTTTAGAAACAGAAAATGCAACGCAGTTAAACATTCTAAAACAAGCCATTAAAAGAGAGTTGTTGGACTGTGAATTGACACTTGGCTGGTTTGAATCCCACTACTGCCATGAGCTCTTTAGGTGGCCTTAGGTAAGCCACTCTCTGAGCTCCAGCTCCCCAGCTATATTGTGGGGGTAATAATAACACTGACTTTGTTCACTACTCTGAGTGGAGCACTACTCTGTTTAGAAGAGCAGTATATAAGCACAGGTATTATTAAAACCTTTTAAAAACAGTGCAAAACAAAACCAAGGGAAGCTATTTTTATAAGAACTGGAAAGGGAGGAGGTGTCTCTCCAACCAGTCCTGAAGATGTCCAGGCACAGAAGAACAAGGAGGTATTCCAAGTTAGGCAGCAGAATTTCAAGGCAGAGATGTCCAGAGCAGCAAGCACTAACACTACAAAAAATCTAGCCCTGAAATGGAGTCACGCTGCAGATTTGCAGTCTATCCTCTTCGCCCATGCTGAGAGAGTCATGGAGGGCTGTCATGATTGACACATAGTTAATGTCCTCCTAACATCTGATGCCATTGCCTCAAAGAATTGCCTCTTTCCCCCTCTCTCCTGTTTCCTGGAAAACCTGCAAAAATGGAAGAAAGATAGTCCAGAAAGCCTTGAAATGCCAACCCTAAATATTTCCAGAATTTTTCAGGAGCTGATTATACTGATAAGGTAGTTTTTGAATATATATTCATACCTGAAATATCCACATGTACATTCATAGCCATGATTCTTTACCACATGAGGGACAGGAATTGGTAGGAAGTAATCCTGCACATATAAATGCAAGAGAGGGAGGAACTGATACATTTTAGAAGAACTGGGTCTTGACTAATCTCCATTTCTTGTTAGGGTGCCTCTACTTCAGCTACAGAGAACTTCGGTCATCGAGCAAAACGTGCAAGAGTATCTGGAAAATCACAAGATTTATCAGGTAAATTGCCTGTTACTTGTTGCAGAGAACCGGTGGCAAAGAAATGGCACTACCTTTAGGTGCCTGGTCTTCACATTTTTTTTAAAAAGTAATAATTTGATCAAGTTTTAAATGGAGAGTAGTGGGCGGTAATGACTGTTGGGTTTCTTTATTTGTAGTTATTTCACTGATAAATTGATTTTTCTGGAATCAGTGAAGATCTCTTCATCTCTCTGTTTTATAATTTCAGTGAATGGCTTCCTGAAGGATACTTGAAAAACCAGTTTTAACTTTGTCATCAGATAAATTGAAGAGGTGTATGTTTGTGTGACCAGCTTGTTCTTGTTTCAGAATGCAGAAAAAGAATAGGAGGCATTTTTACACTGACAGATAGGCAGAGACAGTTAGCATCCCGAGGGCAGTAGATTAGGTCAGGGAAGTACTAGTTACTAGTGTACCATGTAGTCAAATTAAATGTGTAAATTTTGAACCAGGCCCCCAAACCATTGTATTCTTACTGGTACAGAGAGGAGATATCATGTGAAATACACATGAAGTTGCCTTATACTGAATCAGACCCCTTTGAGACATCAAAGCCAGTATTGTCTACTCAGACTGGCAGTAGCTCTCCATTATCTTAGGCACATCATCTACTGCCTGATCCTTTTAACTGGAGAGGCCGGGGATTGGACCTAAGACCTTCTGTGTACCAAGCTGTACACTGAGCCACTGTATACTGAGCCACAGCCCCTCCCCACAGACCATGTAAACCTTCTGTAGCAGCTGCTTTGACTTATCTGTATATTTCTGTGTTGTTGGGTCCAGTTTGCTACATTTTAACTATATTTTATAACACTTCCTGGGCTGTATTTGTTCATCTCAGAGATCATCACTTCCTAAATAAATTAATAAGCCTTCAGTTGTTGAGAGCTTCTGAGGGTGTTTTGCTCTTAAGGGCAAGTATGTCACTGATGTGATCCCGACATTAAATACACTTCACATTGAGCTGTATCACCCTTTTTTTTTTTTAGAAAAGTAGTGCAAAGTATTTTTATTTAAGCATACATTTCAGTGAGCATGATTAATTCCCTGGCTGTTTGTTTGGGTTGTTTGGTGTTTTTTACTTAGGGATAACAGCGTATATAAATATTTAAACTAAAAAAATAATGTAGCAAATCTTTGATGCCATTTAAGTGTAGATTCAAACCATGCTACTTCACTGTCAAAATTTAAGTCATGGAATTAACACTTTAGCAAAAAATCATAGTTCATGTTCATTCTTCTGTGAAGTCCCACATGCGATTGCACATGCACAGGCCTGCTGACCGGAGAAGTTTTTATCGCTTCCATAAAGCTCCACTAGCGGGCCGCTTCTCCCAGTCACATCTCGGCTCGTTTTCTTGCTAAAATGGTGATGTGACTATGTGGGAGGAGTGACCCCTTCCCCTCAGTTCTCTCTTAGCCATTATGATGAGAAGACCCTCACTCGTGAACTCTGTTAATTTTTAACACCCAACGTTTTATTTGAAGAGAAAATTAATAAATTTTGGAATATCTTCACTCCATACTTGTAGGAACATGACTCCAAAGAGAGGGGATCGCTGTCTGCTCTAGAAAAACCACAATAGAGAGTAACGCGGTAAACAGATCAGTATTAAACAATAATTTACCTGCATAATCTTACTAATACCTTTAAAGTTTATTTTGCTATATGTAACACGTATAGTTACCACAGTTGTATAGTCAATTGATTAAACCACATATACCATTGATACCCCTACTGTATAGTCAGAAAAACATTTGTACAAGCACCCTCAGGTTTCTTTTACAATTAATAAAGTGCTTAGTGCTCAAAGTGCTTCCGTAGTTGTTATTGCACCAATTGATAAAGTGCAAATGCAGAATTAGCACCATACAAACACCAGTCCTTTTAACGCCATCCAAGATCCTGAGTGCTTTATGTTCAGACTGTGGGGTGAATGCGGTTTCAAAAGTTCATTCCAGCCGACCGTATGAATCACAGAACATAATTAGTCCATTTCTAGTTCTTATAATACAAAAATAATTTTTCTGTGATAATCACATATTTTTTCTGTGATAATCACATTGGTGTTTGTATGGTGCTAATTCTGCATTTGCACTTCATCAATTGGTGCAATAACAACTACGGAAGCACTTTGAGCACTAAGCACTTTATTAATTGTAACAGAAACCTGAGGGTGCTTGTACAAATGTTTTTCTGACTATACAGTAGGGGTATCAATGGTATATGTGGTTTAATCAATTGACTATACAACTGTGGTAACTATACGTGTTACATATAGCAAAATAAACTTTAAAGGTATTAGTAAGATTACGCGGGTAAATTATTGTTTAATACTGATCCGTTTACTGCGTTACTCTCTATTGTGGTTGTTCTAGAGCAGACAGCGATCCCCTCTCTTTGGAGTCATGTTCCTACATGTATGAACAGGTTGCCTATTCTGTGCTTCCCATTCTATACATCCCATCAATTTCTCCTTAGCATGCAGACTTGTTTACCTATTAGAAGGGACATTTCAAATTGTATTCCCTTTTTTTGGCCCAGGCAAATCGGGTCCTTAAGTTACTTGCTCGTTCCAGTCCAGGGGTACAGGTTGCTTCCTCTGATACTTGGGCATGAATCAACTGGGAACACTGTTTCCTCACAATTTGAGTTCACAATTGTCAGCATGATACACTTGACCCATTCTATAGTAATCTCCATACAAGTACTCCTGGACATTGGGATTTTCCATTTGGATGTTTTATGACTCCAAATTAAAAATTCTTTCAGAGTAGATGTAGAATATGGGCACTATGGCTGAGAGTTGTCTTTTACTTTTTATATTTGAGTATCTTACACCCTAAACTCAGTAGGTTTTTCACTACTTCAACTCTTAAGGTTCACCTATCTACCTTAGACTCCATTCACATTCATGTTAAAGGCAAGCTTGTGCTCTCTTGTCTTAGTCCTGCCAATTCCTCAAAGGGATGTTCAAGCTCCCCCCGCCCCGGTTACCGTTGGTCCCTCAGTGGTCCCTGTCCTTGGTACTGTCGTGCCTTATCTTGGCATCCTCCAAGCCCCTACCCACTTGCATGTTGAAGCTTTTGCCATTGTGAGTGAGCTTCTTTATGATACTACTATAGTTAGGAGAGCAGGTGACTTGTCAGTGCCTAGGACCGAACTAGCCTTTTGGGCAAAATTTCAGGAACATAGGGCTGTCCTCTGTTCAGACATCCATTTCCTATTAAGGCTTCTTGTTCTCTTTTGACATATTCAGGAAATCTCCCTGCCTGTGTTTGACAAAACCCGCAATACAGGACATAGGAGACATATAATGCATTCATTACAGTTCAAAAGATCTTTGTCATTTTTGTTTTAATTATGACAACAGAGTTTTTCATTTAGATCTGCATCTATTTGTGCATTTTTGAGCCCAATCAAGGGCAAATGAACGTCATCCCAGCCCATTGATAGATGTGTGGTGTCTGTCATCTGGCCATATATCTAACGAAGAGAGCTGTGGTTCTTGAAAGCTTATGCTACAATAAAGTTGGTTAATCTTAAAGGTGCTACTGGACTCTTTACTATTTACCATCTAGTTGGCATGCCAACATACTGCTCAAGGCCCCCTTCATCTGGAAGTTTCACTTTACCAGGTCTCTGGCTACTTCCTCAGTGTTTTCTGTGAGAGGTACCTCTGTTTCATGTTTGTAAAACAGTTCATTGGCCATCATCGAGTGTCTTTGGTGGGTATTGCACTCTAGACATCAATTTCACATAGCATGTGACAGTTTTGCACTCCTTGTTTTTTAAAAAAAGGGAATCTGCAAGATAGCTGACTGGTCATATTCAGGTACCTTTGTCTGACATATTGTAGAAATTCATGTCACATAGAATGTGGCGATAATTAGAGTAGTATTGTAGTCTTTGTTTCAAAAAAAAAGAACGAAAGAAAGAAAAAGAGTAAACGCTATGCAATTTTAAGCCATTGCAAGTTCTTATATTTTATTGGCATATCTCCCGCTTGCCAGTACATTTGCAAACTTTTAAATTTGAAGTTTATTACATATTATGATTAAGTTTAATATTAGTATATTATGATTTGGAGAGATTCACCCCACCTTTTTGTGAGTGTGTAGCTTGGTAATCTCCCATGTGGGGCTGCACAGAAGAATGAAGATGAAAACAGGGTTGCAATTACTTGTAACCGTTGTTCATCGAGTTCTTCTGTGCAGGCACACATCCTCCTGCTCCTCTGTGAACTCTCTGGCAAGGTCCAGTATGAGATCATGACGACTCAGGAGAACTGAGGGTTAAGGGGTCGCTCATCCCATATGACCGTTTTGGCAGGAAAACAGGCTGAGACGTGACTGAGAGAAGCGGCCCCCTAGTGGAGCTTTATGGAAGCGATAAAAACTTCTCTGGTCGGCAGGCCTGCACGTGTGCAGTCCCATGTGTGCCTGCACAATAAACAATAGTTACAGGTAAGTGCAACCCTGTTTTCACCTTGATCTGAGACCAAGTGCCTGTGGTACCCAAATAAAGTTGCTGTCATATAAAGTAGGAATTTATGGTGTGCAATGACTGAAGACAAGTGGATGGATAGACTAAAGCAAGTGCTTGTTACGAGCATGTAATCCCATTGGCATACCCAGAATCGCAGTAGAGAACATGAGATTACACAAAGAGATCAGGCTTGGCCTCTAGATCTGCTGAAGGTTACTCATTCTCTTGCCCACCTAAAACCAGTGTTTCACTCTAGTGTATCTTAACAGGGATGACTCTTGTGATGGTCTTTGGATCATTTATGTTCCTTCTGTACAAAAATGGAAGGTAACTTTGGCTTCAAAAAAAGATCACAAGGAGATATTTTACTTTAATTTTAACTGCTGCCTTGTTAATCCTGTAAATAAGCAACTGAATATTTTTTTGAACTTAGCCAAAAACTAACGTCGATGGGCAGAATCTTATCTTCTACCAAAGTCAAGTCTATTAAATTGGGCCTCTGTAACCCAAAAGGAATAATTTCCAGAAAGTTAAATAGAATATTAGGAATCTACTAATAAACATGCATATACCTTAATCTCACTGTAAATAAAAAGAAACAAGTAGAAATTTCTTAAGTTATGTTGAATTCAGTAGGGATTCAGGCATGTGCCATTTTATGTGGTTTATACCACGTTTGTTGAATGAGATTCATACTGTAGTGGCCCACTTAACCTTAATTTAAGGACAATGCCTGAGATTATTCATACATATAAAATAGTAGATTGTACTATTTCAGACCATGATTGAGTTGGGGAGGGAGTGGTCAAAAGTTTGAATGTTCTGTGTAAATAAAACTACTGCTCGTGGACAACTAGCATATTGAGGATTTTAGTCTGTCTGTCCCCTTGACATACTAGTCCTTTTACTACAAGGAGTTACTTTATGTAGGATAGAATTCAAATATGTGATGCTCCACCCGCAATCACAAGTGATATAATACATTCAAGACTCTTTACATTTTAAATCTCAGCTACAATGAACAGTATTTTGAAAAATTTGGAAGACCTTCTATAATGAATGTATATTTCATTGTAAAAATACAGTTGGATCTCTGATAGAGATGGGCACAAACTGGGAAAATGCCACAAACCACAGTTTGTGGTTCATTGCATTTCATGAACCACAAACTTTCACGAACTTGCCCCGGTTCGCAGACCAGTTTGGTTTATGTCTCGTCATTTCTGACGGCTGTAGAATGGCCCTCTTAATAGTCAGAGATGCCAAACTCACAGGGAGTCTTCAACAGGCTCTCCTCCAGCCACTTTCCAAGTTTGGTGATTGGATTTTGGATGTCGTGAGTTATTCACCCCCAAAGCGGCTGCCCCCAGGAAAGTTCCATTGCCAATTGACTTTCATTGGCTCCATTGAAATACATTGCAGCACCAAAAAGTTGCCATGAAAACTTGTGAGGAAATTACAAAATCTTCCTCTCCATCCCACGTTTTATGGGATTCTTAACTATGGTTTAATACTTATTCCTAGCTGGAATTAAAGACTTTTGTCTTCAGTCTCTGTGCACCTCATGATGTGAGGAAAAAGAATGCAAACTTAAAAACTAATCATATTCATATTCACCACAAACAAATTCCAGTTTGTTACTAACATTAAGGCTTGTTATTAGTGGGTTAGATCCTGCCTAGATTTCCATGGGGACAAGGAGTGTATTCTCCCTCTGAGGTGGAGGACATCTTGAGATGGTTAATTCCCACCTTGTATTCAGGGGGCAGGACTAATTTGAACTTCCTTTCTTCAAGTAGCTGTCACTCTTCCCTTTAGTTTTGTTCCTGCCTCGACAGGGAGAGCAATGTCTTAGGCTTCTTCTTTGGCCTACTGTATACTTGTCCTTATTTCTACCTTTTAATACTAGTGTTATGACCTTTACTTTCTTTGGGGTAGATTTTGCCTTTAATCTTTCCCTTAACACCCTCTGGGTAGTTTGCTGCCACCAGGAATATTATATTCCAATATATTTTATTTAAATTTTCCCTTTGGTAACGTTCCTAAGCGTCAGGCTCCTTCGTGGTTCTTTGTGGCCCTGAGGATAGGAATGGGATATAGCAATGACAGCTACACTGGGATATAACAAAACAAAAATAAACTTTTATTTAGTCAAGAAGCGTATCGGTTTCATAAACGTAGTTCTCGGTTCTTAAAGTTACTTCATTTACTCTCATTCACACAGATCTCTTCTAAGGCTTCACACACAGTTAGCCTCTTTCTCTAACTCAATATTTGTCTCACAGAAATGCTTAAAACTCCTCAGGCAGCACACAGCTAGCCTCTCTTTCTCTGACTCTCATTCACAGAAATATTAAACCTGCTCAGGCAGCACACAGCTGGCCTCTCTTTCCCTGACTGAGTGTCCTTTCACAAACATGCTCAGTTCAGGTTCCACTCAGGTTATATTTCTCTCATAAACACTTCAATATACTCAGGCAGCACACAGCTAGCCTGCTTTCTTCTGACTGAAAATTTTGCTCTCTGCCCTGTCAGTCTCAAAACTGCATTCACTCCGCCCACACTCTCAGTCATCAACCAATCATATCACTCACTCTTCCCTCTCTCACCCCCACTCGTCACCTAGCTCAAACCAAGCATTTAAAGACACATGCACCCATATACTTGAAATCATTACAACTAGCAACTCTCTTCTCCAGTAGTTCCTTCTCTTAAATACCTGCCTTTCCCTCCAGTGATCAGTCCAAAACACCCCCCCTGCATGATGGATACCTGCATCAATTCCTCCCTCCAGTGACCAGCCCCAAACACCCCCCTGTGGGATGGAACCAAAATTCTCTCATGGGAGTATGGGATTGATCAAATACCCCCACCCCTTTGTGCGCATGAAAATGTAGGTGGGATCCAAGGTGATACTTCTATGTATTCTTCATTAGTTTACAGATGGTCATATTTTTGAACATTTATACTAAGCATACTTATAATTAAGTGTCTTAATAACTTTCTCATCATGCTAGTATTACTTGCTGAAAACATCTCACTTACTAGGGTGATGTAAGAATATGCAGTCCTCCTGTGAAATAGCTATGTTCATTGTCGATCTTCTAATGCAGTCCCACATGAGACTGCACATGCACAGGCCTGCTGATCGGAGGTTCTGTAGCTTTAATTTTTAGACCACTGGAGGGCGCCCGACACCTCCTAAGGTGCAGCTGCGGCTGTTTTCCCACCCAAACAGCCTATATCGGGGAGGCGCAGTGCCCTCCGCCCTCAGTTTCTCTTTCGCCACTGGCAGGAGAAGCTAGCTGTAGCGTTTTGAGAGATCTGTGGATCGACTTCCTTCTCTTCTTGCCTCTCCTTTACCATCTGGAAAGGAAGAAAGTTCGCAGTGAGTTATGGCTGAAAAGGCATTATTTAAGAATTGATCAAAATGCAACACTAAAATGTCTAAAACCGATGGCCACTTGCTCTGCCTGCTCTGTTTCGGTGAAAGACAGACATAACACCAGGGCTCTACTTCTAAAGCGTGTGCAGAGCAATCTGGCTGATTGAAAGCGGCACTTTGGGCAAAGACGATGGTTGAAATAGAGAGCCTGGAACCTAAAGCCCCAGAGGTCACTAAGGATCAGTTGGATCCGAACCGACCTCATCAGTTCAGGCCGCATCGTCGAAACCGACCCTGCAGAACCGACTATCGCCTGACAACCGCGAGGCTTCGACCTCGTCGGGCTCCCCTTGCAGCCAAAAATGCCACTCGGAGCCAAGGTCACCGGCGCACTCAGAACTGGGAACTTCCCGAATCCAATGCTCGAAGTCAAGGGACTCCATCCTGCCACATCAAGTGCTGATGGAACCAACAGCCCCCTTGGACCCGACTCCATTGGATCCACCGAAGAAGAAGCGGGCTAAAACAAAGCACTTGATTACGCAGGAGCCTGACAAGACTTTGGCACAAAAGGAGTCCCATCCTCCTGAAGTGGAGGTCCTGGACCCACCACGACCTCCATCACCTGGTCTCGGATCCCCATCCCCTTCATCATCTGAGGAAGAGGGAGAGATTTTGAGAGAGCAATCAACCAGACAAAGCTACCATTCTGGCCGATGGAACCGCTGCTGTTCGCACAGTTGCTCTCCATGATACCATCGGTAGTTCTCTTCACACTGCGGAGTGGATGTTGGCGAGCCCTTCTATACTGTGTCCCTTTTTTCTGTGGGATCCCACTCGGAACAGGGGAGACCACATTCCATCCGGGGAGAGTCAGCAATGGCCTTCCAGTTGCAGATTCAGAATCGGAGCTATGCAACAAAGGGGATAGCCCGAGCAGACCTTCGGAACGCTCCCCTGATGAGAACCTGGGTGAGACCGGCGAGATCTCCCCTACTGATGACTTTTGTTCCTACTCAGAACTGCTTTTGAGGATGGTGAAGGCTCTGGAGATCAACATCACATCAACTGATCCAAAGTCTAAGGATAAAATTCTCCATCACCTGTATTTCGGAACTTCTTCTAGCATCACCTTCCTGATCATCGAGAAGTTCATGGAAATGATGACCTCCCTGTCTGAGAAACCAGCCTCCAGCACCTCTACAACAAAGAAGGCTGAGGCTCTTAACAAAATCAAAGATGAGACCTGTACGCCGCCATGATGGGGGCATATAAAATTTTCTTATGGGACAGAGAGGCTTCCGGAAGAACAGAAACTTCTGGCGAAGTTCATCAGAGAGGAGACACTTTACCTCACTCAGCACCAGATCAATGCAGGCAGAAATGCAGTGGATTCTGTGACAAGAGCCTTAATGTCTTCCATTGTTTTGAGGCATAATGTGTCAGCTCCACAGTGCTGCCTGTTGACACCAGGAACAAGGTGGAGGACTTACTCTTCAAGGGCAATACCTCGTTCTCTGAAAAAACAGACGAGAACCTCTCACAAAAGCGAAAGGACTGACAGACCGCTAGGTCATTCTCCTGTTGACTTCGCAGGGAACCAACAAATCCCAGTTCAAGCAGCAATACTACAAGGGGAGACAGTATCGGTACCAACCCTACCAGGCATACCCGTATCCACAACATTGCCCTTACCAGGCTAACCAAGGGACCTTTTCCAAGCAAAAAGCACCACATAGGTCCAGGCATAGCTCACAACCACAATCTGGGAAGGAACCGTGGCATTGCCAGAAGCAATTCTGACTGGGCCTGGACGGGGTGACACCCTTTGGCAATAGACTTTGCACCTACTATTCGGCTTGGTGCCTCATCACCTCTGATGTATGTGTGTTGGACATAATTAAGTTTGGGTATAAAATTGAATTTTAGTACTTACCATGTCTGCATCTTCCTGGTGATACTAATCCTCTCTCTCAAGGTGAGCTGTTGGAGGAACTACATGCACCGGTAGGCAAAGGAGCTGTTTAGCAGGTGCCAGCTCAGGATGGGCAGTTGGGCTTCTATTCAGAGTTCTTCCTAGTGGAGAAAAGAGATGGGGGTTTAGGCCCGTATTGGATTTGAGAAAGCTCAAGAGTACATAAAGTTGCAAAAGTTCAGGATGACCACACTGGAGGTGGTGATGACACTGTTACCCCCCAGCTCACGGTTCACTGTGATTGATTTAAAGGATGCGTATTTTCATATTTCTATCCATCCTTCACACCAGAAGTACCTGAGATTTGTTTGCACAGGCAATGCATATCAGTACCAAGTGTTACCCTTTGGGCTCTCCTTAGCCCCAAGGGTATTTACCAAATGCATGGCAGTAGTCGTGGCACACCTGAGGACCCTCAGCTGCTCCATATACCCTTACTTGCATGATTGGTTAATCTCAAGACTTTCTGAATATGACCTTGTCAGGCAGGTGAACCTGACTCTATGTACTTGCACAGAACGTGGCTTGATCATAAATCATAAGAAGTCTAAAGTGACTCCCAACAAGAGAGTGCGGTTCATAGGTGGCATTCTAGATGCCTCTTTGAACAGGCCATTCCTACCGCCAGAGAGAGCTCAAAAAATTAAAGGCCTGATTGGGACATTCTTGAGAAACAGATATCAATCTGCCAAGAGAATACAAACGTTACTGGGCCTTATGGCCTCAACTACAGCCATAATCTCCGTGGCTAGACTACGCATGAGGGAGCTACAATTGTCATTTAATTCGGTCTTCTGTGCAGTAATTCATGCACAAGAAAAGAAATTTTCTATCCCCAGATCGGTACTTAAGAGTCTCCTCTGGTGGTTGTCCAATGTGAACCTGATGGAGGGCATTCCGTTCGGCTCAGTTTGTACTGATATTACTGTTACCACAGATGCCTCTTTGTCAGGTTGGGGAGCACATTGTGAAAGCCTTACAGCTCATGGTGCCTGGGACTGGGAGGAAAGGTGCTTACACATCAACACGTTGGAGCTGAGGGTAGTTTATTATGCCTTAATTTCCTTTTCAGATATGGTCATAGGCAAACATGTAACGGTGCTGACAGACAATTGTACAGCGATGTTTTATATCAACAAACGGGAACAACTTCCCGGTCGTTATGCCTTGAGGCCATAAAACTGTGGGAATGGGCCCTCAAGCACAATGTCCACTTGCACGCGGACAATGTCATTGCAGACAAGTTGAATAGGATAGGCACAAATACACACGAGTGATCTCTCACAGATTAGTACCTTGCACCTGTTTTTCAACAGTGGGACCGACCAGAGGTAGACCTTTTTGCCACAGGAGAGAACAAAAAGGCACCATTGTTTTGCTCCTGGGGAGGTCTCGAAGCCAACTCCCTGGGAGATGCTTTTCAAATCACATGGTCAGGGAGCCTTTTTTACGCTTTCCCTCCTATACCTCTGATTGCCAGAATGCTAGGCAAGATGCAGGCAGATGGGTCAACAGCCATAGTAGTAACACCCTTCTGGCCAAGACAACCTTGGTTTTACCGGTTGTACCAGATGTCCAACCAGACCTTCCACCGGTTACCTCAGGAACTGGACCTGATCATGTGCCAGAGGGTGCTCCACCATGCAGTAGACAAACTCAAACTGATGGTGTGGTTGTTGAAACAGTGAGATGTTTCTCGGCAGGAGTGACTGAAGTGTTGCTTAATGCCAAACATCTGTTTACAAGGCAGTCTTATGCACGCAAATGGAGGAAATTTTCTGATTGGTTATCAGAAAGAGGGGTTGATCCGATCAGTTGTCCCTTACCCATTGTTCTGGAGTTTCTTCTGGAGCTGAAGAGGTCAGGACTGTCTCTCTAATCTGTAAAGGTTTACTTGGCTGCTATCTCGGCCTTTTACGAACCTGTTGACACGAAAACGTGTTCACATTACACTTCAAAACTGTTTTTGAAAGGCTTAAGGAACATGTTTCCCCCAGCGGGGAAGATAGTACCACAATGATCTCTACAACTTGTACTGACCAAATTGATGTCAAAGCTATTCAGACCCCTAGCTGCATGTCAGGTGAGGACACTGACTGAAGGTAGCACTATTAGTAGCAGTGACCTCAGCCAGGAGGGTCAGTGAACTAGCTACACTGTGTATATTCCTGAAGATTCACTCAGACAGGGTTACCTTTAGACCAAGGTTGAACTTTTGCCTAAGGTAGTATCAAAATTTCATGTGTCACAAGATATTTCACTGCCAATCTTTTTCCCAAATAACTCAGACGAGGCAGAAAGGGCCTTGTACTCCTTAGATGTTTGGAGAGCGATATTGTTCTGTCTGGACCTCACAAAGGAATTCAGGTTAGATAGACACCTTTTTGTGTGCTTTGCTGGTCCTAAAAAAAGGGGAAAGGGCTAGTGTGCAGACTATTTCATGGTGGGTGGTATAAGCCATTAGACTGTGTTATCAGAATGCCAATCTACCTTGTCAACTGGACGTGCATGCACACTCCACTAAGTTGCAGGTGACGTTGGTGGCACTCCTGTCAAGAGTTCCACATCTAGACATCTGCATAGTGGCAACTTGGTCGTTGGCAGATACTTTCGTGAGACACTACGCCCTAGACATCCTCGATAGAAGGGAAATGGTAGTGGGCACAGCAGTACTGCAATCAATTTTTCATTGAAGTGCAAGCTCCACCGCCCAGGTAAGAAGCTTGTTAAACTTCCATGTGGGACTGCATCAGAAGACCGATAATGAAAACAGAGATGCACTTGCCTGTAACTGTTGTTCATTGAGGTCTTCTGTGCAGGCACACATCCCTCCCTCCCTCCTTCCCCGCTGTATGCTCATATTGTTACTGAGGAGTTGGGTGGCAAAAGAGGAACTGAGGGCGGAGGGTGCTGTGCTTCCCCGATATAGGCTGTTTGGGTGGGAAAACAGCCACAGCTGCGCCATGAGAGGCGTTGGGTGCCCTCTAGTGGTTTAAAAATTAAAGCTACAGAACCTCTGATTGACAGGCCTGCGCATGCACAGTCCTGTGTGTGTCTGCACAGAAGACCTCAATGAATAACAGTTACAGGTAAGTGCAATTCTGTTTTTTTTAATCTTACGAAATAACCTTTCTTATCTTATAAATAATCATGCATATAATAATCTGTATATTTGGATTTCTTGTAAAGTTAGCTTTTTGCAGATGCCTTATATGTGGTTACAAAAAAGTAAAATTCTTCCTAACCACCAACTCTTTTTATATGCCCATAGATCTTGTCCACCTCTGGTTGCCTGTGGAGATAAGAAAGGCTAACCCAGATTCTTAAAAAGAGAGATCATAATTGAGATTTTTTTTTTCATTTTAGACTGTAGGAAGCAACAGAAGTGTAAGGCCTATGCTACATAATGCTAACCTTGATCACTTCCTTCTGAATGCTAGTAGACTTTTCTGAACATCTTGGAGTTGATCCACATTAAAGAATCTACTTTTTCTTAATAAGCAGAGAAATAGGAGTTCTAATGTCATTGCTTGTGTAATTAAATTATTCAAGATGTCTTTCTATATTACTAAAAGTTAACCAAAATTATGTGACAGGTAGAATCTAAAATTCTCCCAGCCTAGTTTTACATTGACATTTAATGCAGTCTACTTTATTAAGTTAAAATTGTTACCTTAATATCAAGGGCATTCAAAATTCTGGACACTTAAATATGTTCTTCATTAGAATAACTTAACCTTCTAATTCGGTAAAGAGTTGTGAAGTGTAAAACTCATCGCTTAGATAATAAGTTGATGGTATTTTAAGACTGCAGGATAGATTTATTTAAATCAACCAATTTAAAATCACCAAGAAAATCAATCACTTTCTTTGATTTTAATCAAGTTTCCTATTTTGATATTCATATTTATGTAAAGGGTCCATGTACTATCTGGTTGCTGAAGTAAGTAACATACTAATTTTACATCTAAATGAGCCTTTTTACACTTCAGGAGCAATCCAGATCTTTGGATATAGACTCATATACATTTTGCACTACAGAATTATATCTGCTTTGACATGTGACAGCCACAGTCTATAGGATAAAATCACTTACATAAAGGCCAAGACTGGTAAAGAACCATTGGATGCATTGGAATGAAGCTTCAAACAAACATACATAAAATGGTTTGATAAGTATCAAAAATTTCAAAATTAAGAGGTGGCAGTTACTAGGTAAAGTAGTGTTTCTCCATGGGATGTAAATGTCCATGGTGTTGCATTAGTTTGGGAACTGAACACTGTAGAGTTCAAGTAATTGAGAAGGGATAAGTTAGAAATCAGTGATTCACAAATGCACTTGTGCTGGTGAATATTCCTTTTTATCTGGCATGAGCACAATGTTAGGAAGAGTTCCTACCATTCTTCTGAATCTGGAGGAAGACATGGACTCTCTCTCATGCCATGCGAACTTCAGAAATGCTGTAAGGTAGATTTCCTGCTGCTTTCAGCGTGTCTCTGTAGTCTGTGTAAAAAGAAGAGGACCTGGCCTTGCTATAACCTGTGGGGAGGGGTGGCTTCTCAAGATGCCATGCTGATGTTTGGAGTCATTTGGAAAATAGTAGGACTTCTTGCTGTTTACTGAATGATCTGAGGCTTAGTGCAAGAGAACTTGAGGAGAAGAGCACAGTTTTACTCCCTGCAGATGTGTTGGGCCTCTGTCATCTAGTGAGGCTTCAGGTGCCATTTGGATCGCCAGAGCAGGATCCCCTGTAATTTGTGTTGGTTACAGTACTTAAGGTCAAACATGTTTCCCTTTATGATTCTCTTTTATGTAGGAAAACAGCCTTTAATTCAACTGCACTGATAGATTAACATGAGTGTCTTAAGAGTGTGTAGACTTTAACAAGATTGTCAGTGCAATCATAAAATCATTTTTCTGGGGGTAAGTCCTACTGAACAGACTTGAGTAGGAATCTGAGTAGAACTGCTTAGGATGGCTCTTTGTATGCATTAAATTCAGATCTTCTAACCTAGATTATTTTTAAATGTGCATAATGATAGAATTTTTAAAATTCTTCTGCATTTTATCTGTGATCACTTGATTAAATGAGCTTGTATATTACAAAATCAAAAAGAGTCCAGTAGCACCTTTAAGACTAACCAACTTTATTGTAGCATAAGCTTTCGAGAATCACAGTTCTCTTCGTCAGAACTGTGATTCTCGAAAGCTTATGCTACAATAAAGTTGGTTAGTCTTAAAGGTGCTACTGGACTCTTTTTGATTTTGCTACTACAGACTAACACGGCTAGCTTCTCTGTATATTACAAGAACTTCAGCATGCATGTTTGACAGTGCAATCCTAACAAGAGTTACTCCAGTCTAAGATCTTTGATTTCATTGGGCTTAGACTGGAGTAGCTGTTCTTAGGATTGCACTGCGAGTTAAGTGTTAAGAACTTACAGTTTAACAAAAACGATAGCTCCTTTTAGAGGGGGGAAAGCCAGTTCTTATATTTTCTTTCTCTTCCTTATTAAAGTATCACAACAGAACAAAAATAGTCTAAGCTTTCATACCCATAGCTCACTGATTTTAAAAATTAGTCCTATTGCTTATCAGTGAATAGGCCTCTCCTATCATCCATCTACACTACCTCAGCCCATCTGTACTACATCAAGTTTGGAGTCCTAGAGTTGTAAAGGGCATTATATGTTATCCAGTCCAATTCTTGTCTCTCAAGTAAATCTAAAGCTAGATAATCCTAGATGGTTATCTTGCCTCAATAAGGGAGAGCTTCCTCCAGGCTCCATTGCTGAGCTATTCTTAAGAATTTGTTCTGAATGTTCTGCAGAAATGCACCCCACTGTAACTTAAGCCCATTAGATCTAATGACAAGAGTACATGTGTATATTTAAATACAAAACATGAATGAAATGGATTTTTGTCCAGCTCTTATGCTTCATAATTTATTTATTTATTTTGTTGGATTTATATCCCGCCCACCACAAGCAGGCTCAGGGTGGGTCACAACATCATAAAAAACCACAATTTAAAATACAATTAAAAACAGTTAAAATAATAAAAAATAAAATAAAATCAACAGATCTCATTAAAAAGTGGAGTGGAACAAAGCAAAACAGGCAATGAACCAGCAGGATAGTTCTGTTTCAACCAGTTCATAAAGCACATAATTTATGAGAGGAGTACCAAAAGGCCATGGTCTGTCTTTTTGGAAGTGCTGTAGGTAGGTTAGGAACATCAATAATATTATCTGTGTTTTATGTTTTAATAGCAGCACCTGCAGAACAGTATCTCCAAGAGAAGTTGCCAGATGAAGTAGTTCTGAAAATATTTTCTTACTTACTGGAGCAGGATCTTTGTAGAGCAGCTTGTGTATGTAAACGCTTCAGTGAGCTGGCTAACGATCCTATTTTGTGGTAAGTGAAAATATATTCTGATTATCCTGAAATATATTGCAGATGGGAAACACAATAGAAAATTGAATTTCTGGTTAAGTGTTCTAATTAACTTGAATGAGAACAGGTACTTGAATTGCATAAGAAGCTGTATAATGGTGCAACTTTTGGGGGAGAGGTATATGAATGTTTTAGATATGCAGCCTGTCTCAGAATTTGGTCTGTGTGGAGTTTAAATTGTATCTGCTGTCTTCTATAGAAACTAAGTTGTACTCTGGTGATTGTGGAAATACACTTGAAAAATAGGCAGATTTGGTTGGCAGATGTTCACGAATTAAATTTTCTGTGCTCTGCATGACTGACCTCTTTTCACTATTTTCAGTTGTAGCTGCACTGGAAGCCTCACTCTCTATATTTAGTCTGTAGACTTTTTCTACCACTACATCATTCTTAGGCAATCCCTTCCTCCCCCCACCCAAACTCAAATATCTGATTCTGTATGCATCTCATATTTGTCTCTTGTTACACTTGCCTGCCCTATCTTTGTTCTTGCCTTTTGCTCCTTTTGTTTTCTTTTGTTTTCTTTGTTGTTTGGTGAAATTTACAATGTAAGTTTCTCAGTGCTGATTGTACCTTAGAAATTATTACGTTGCTGCTACTCAGTGTTGTACATGCATAGTTTATGGACTCTGACTACATTCATAATTATTAACATAGTTCTGTTATACTAGAGATTGTACTTGTCTTCTGTTTAGTAACTTGGAAAGTAAAACAAAGAATTTTCAAACAATAGTTGTGAGTTCACTATGTGGTATGATGGTTAGAGTGTTGTACATGTTTGAATACTCATTGTGCTACAAAAGCTTGCTAGCTTACTAGTTGATCTAGGGCCAGTCCATAACTCTCAGCCTAACCTACCTCACAGAGTTAATGTGTGGATAAAATTGAGGAGAGGAAACTATATAAATCTCTTTGGGGGAAAAAGTGGAGTACAAATGGAGTAACTAAATACAAATGCTTTTGAAAAGTGTTTCTGGTTATGTCTGAAATTGGCTTCAGTGAACTTGCTCATCAAGATACTAGGTAGGTAAAGGTAGTTCCCTGTGCAAGCGCCGAGTCATTAGTGACCCATGGGGGAACATCACATCACAATGTTTTCTTGGCAGACTTTTTACGGGATGGTTTGCTATTGCCTTCCCCAGTTATCTACACTTTACCCCCAGGAAAATGGGTACTCATTTTACCAACTTCGAAAGGATGAAAGGCTGAGTCAACCTTGAGCCGACTATTTGAACCTGGCTTCCGCCAGGATCGAACTCAAGTCATGAGCAAAGCTTGGGCTGCAGTACTGCAGCTTACTGCTCTGCTCCATGGGGCATCAAGATACTGCCACCTTCTTTTTAATCATGAGCAAGCTGCTTTTTTACTTTCCACTTCTTCTACTCTTGGTAAGCAAGGTTGGAAGTGCGCATCAGAGCACTCTTGCATCCTGAGTAAAATTGGTTGTACTTGAATAAAATAGACTGGGAGGACAGACTGTTTGTCTTGCATTTAACAAACAGAGTTCCATTGAATTCAACGAATGGATTGCTCATGTGATCAATCTAACTGTGATGTTCAGACCTCACTGCTTCATTCATTTGGCCTCCAAAGTGGTTAAGCTCGTTATAGGCCATCGAGAAAGCTGAAATTTTGGCATACATGTGGCCCAAGTCCAACTACTTACATTTGAAATGGCACATTTTTACCTAGGACTCAAGTCCTATGTACTGTATATTTAGAGGCCAGCATTCCAGCACAGAACAAGCCAAGCCATCTTGAGTTATGAGGATTTCATTGCCTTGGCAGCCTTAAGTGGGTAGGAGGGGGAACTTACATTAGCAGCCAGAACATGCATCTGTATTTGCAGAATACAAGCTTCATGTGTTTAGTATCCTACTATATAAAAGGCGAAGCATATTCAAGACAGTTCACTTCCTACCCTGGTGTGCCACCAGAGGACATTACTGTGGAGGGAAACCCAGATGAGGCAGCCAGACCTCCATAGAGTGCACCACGGCGGGAAGCCCAGGCTGAGATCAGGTGTGGAGCAAGCGGCAATGGCCGTCCTCCATCTTCACCCAGCTGGGATCAGGAGCAGAGCAGGTGGCAATGTGGGCCCCCCCCCCGCTTTCACCCAGCTGGGATCAGGAGCAGAGCAGGTGGCAATGCCTGCCCCCCGCCTTCACCCAGCTGGGATCAGGAGTGGTGACAGTAGAGAGAGAATCACGAGAAGCAATAACGTATCAAAGTATTGTGATGTTCTAACGAAATAAAGTGCTATTACAACAATTACAAAATAATTAACTTGTTCTTATTTCATCTGTGCACAATTTACCATCAACATAACCAGTACACGCAATCTTCCCACCTTCGGACCTATACATAAAGTGCTAGTGCATTCAATACAATTGATGAACAGTCATTTAACAACATTCAATATTGCTTTTGGTAAACAATTCTTGATATAAGGTGCATAAAGTCCATCAATGCCAATTGTAGGTCAAGGTGTACAGGATGTAAAGGAAACCATCTAATGGGCTGACCAGTTCGCTATAGGTCCCGTTTCAGTTCTTTATCAAAGATAGTCAAAAAGCCGACGTCAGTTTCACCATTCCTGAAATCATTCTATTCAATCACTAGTAAGCCAGACGTCAGGTAGTGCTCCTAAGGAAGGCTGATGAAATTGATGTTGGCTTTTTGACCATCTTTGATAAAGAACTGAAACGGGAACTATAGCGAACTGGTCAGCCTGTTAGATGGTTTCCTTTCCATCCTGCACACCTTGACCTACAATCAGCATTGATGGACTTTATACACCTTATATCAAGAATTGTTTACCAAAAGCAATATTGAATGTTGTTAAATGACTGTTCATCAATTGTATTGAATGCACTAGCACTTTATGTATAGGTCTGAAGGTGGGAAGATTGCATGTACTGGTATGTTGATGGTAAATTGTGCACAGATGAAATAAGAACAAGTTAATTATTTTGTAGTTGTTGTAGTAGTACTTTATTTTGTTAGAACATCACAATACTTTGATACAGGATCAGGAGTGGAGCAGGTGGCAATGCCCCCCCTTCACCCAACTGGGATCTGGAGGAAAAGAGGTGACAATGCCTGCTCTCCTTCACCCAGCTGGGATGAGGAGCAAAGCAGGTGGCAATGCCCATCCCCTGCCTTCACCCAGCTGGGATCAGGTGTGGAGAAGGTGGCAATGCCTGCCCTCTCCCTTTTCCCAGCTGGGATCAGGAGGAAAGGAGGTGACAATGCCTGCCCTCGCCTTCACCCAGATGGAGTGAGGAGCAAAGCAGGTGGCAATGCCAGCCCTCCGCCTTCACCCAGCTGGTATCAGGAGTGGATAGGTGGCAATGCCCATACCCCGCCATCATCTAGATGGGATCAGGATCAGAACATTTGGCAATGCACAGCCCCACCTTCACCCAGCCTGGATCCGGAGTGGAGCATGAGGCAATGCCCATTCCCCTTCCCCTAGTCTGAATCAGGTGCAGAGTGAGAGGTAGTGCCAGCCCTCAACTTCACGGGGCAGGGATCAGGAGTGGAGCAGGTGGCAATGCCCGCCCCTTTCACCTGGCCAGGATCAGGCGAGGAGAAGGTAACAATGCCCACCCACCTTTACCCACTCTGGATCAGATGAAGACCAGGGGGCAGTGCCCCCCTCCCATCACCCAGCCTGAATCAGGCGCAGAGTAGGAAGGAATGCCTGTCCTTTCTTCACCCAGCCTACTCCTGCTTCACTCAGCCGGCATCAAAAGTGGAGCAGGTGACAATGTCCCCCCCCCACTTGGCTAGAATCTGGTGCAGAGGAGGTGGCCATGCCTGCCCCCCCCCCGCCATCCGACTGGGATCAGTGATGGAGGAGGGAATGCCTGCCTGCCCTCCCCTTTCTAGAGCCCGTTGTATTTTTCCCTACAACGGGCTTTGTTTCTAGTTAATATATAAACATGCAACTTGATTATATTATACTATTCAGTATATGATTGATCAAATGTTCATAGAGACAGTTAACACAAGATGGAATACTACATTAGCATTTATGCAAGGAGTCGAGCTCCACGTCTCAACGTCCCCTGGGGTTGGGGCTCACCTTCCAAGTTGACCTATGCGTCGGGCCCAGTCCAAAGACACACCACACCCCTGCCATGGAGAGGAGCGAGGTATACAGCACTCTCTCATTCTCTTTGCTGGGGCCATCTTTCTCTCCCTCACTTGCTTGCCTCTCACTCTCTCCTTCAGTCTGTCTTGTCCTCACACTCCCATCTCTCTCCTCCGCTCACATCACCCCGTCTGCTCTGCTGAGCTCAGCTTTATGGGGCCTCCCTAGGGGCATTGCCCGCCCTTCTTCCAGGCTTCCTCCTGTCCGTGAATGCTCGTCTCATTCTCCCGGAGGGATTGCCAGCACCTCTGGCTTGTCAGTGGCTTCCCCAGGGCTCTCTCACTCCCATCCCCTCCCTGATTCATCGGAGTCAGCTTGCAGGGTGGAGCTGGCTGGCCCCCACCACCTGGTGCAGTCTGGTCACTGCGTCAGCGTCTCTCCCTGCCACCCTGCCCTGGTGGACTGGGACGGTGCCGCTTCCGAGGGTGAGCTACCCTTGCTGCTGTTGGTTGATGCTGCCTCTGGCTGCACAGGTGGGGGGAATCCTCCTTGGGCATTGAGGTGGAGCTGGTCTGTTTGGGGTCTTGCACAGCTACCTGCCCTTTGGCCACTTGCTCTTGCCATGTTGCGGAGCTGTTTGGGGTGCAGTGATAGTCTCGACAGCTGTCTGCCCACTACGCTCATCCTTGCTGCTTCCTCTGGGGATCCAATCTCTGAGCCATCATCTGCTGCAGCTCTGGGGGCCCTTCCTGGGGCATTCGCTTCTCATGGAGGTAAGTCTAGGTGGGGAGAGAAGGCCTTCGTCGCTGGGCACAAGAACAAGCAGCAGACTTGCATGGGGAGGGGGGTTCCATGCTTCTTCTTGCCCACTCACTGTGCCAGCCATTTGCCTACAGTGCCACCACCAGCTTGGCTCATACTGGGGGGGGGGGTAGCTCCTGTTTCCTCTACTTGAAGCACCTCAGCTGCCCTGGTTGAAGCAATGACGGCTGCTCAGGCTCACGCTCCCCTCACAGCAGTGGTGTTACAGGCCTTGCTCCTGTGCCAACTGTTTACTTTATTGCTTGCCCTCCCCCTGCCCTCTCTTCCCTCTTCCATATTTACAGTTCCTTTTCTCTCTCTCAGGGGGAGGTTAAAAGCCCCCCAACATGATTTTTTCACATTTTCCTGCAAACTAGGGAGGTGGGAGGGTCCCTCAAGTCTGCAGAAAAATCTCTGTTCTCTGTTTATGGCTCCAGTATTTGGATTTAAGGATCTGCAGTTGGGGCCATGTTGAGAATTAGGTAATAATGATTTTAATAGGTAGAATATGTAGTTATTGTGAAGAAAAGTAAAAACAAGGAAGATCAGCAGTTAGTGGTGTTACGTTCAAATCCTGTTTAGCAAAGTTCTTTGAAGATATACTGAACATGTGCTTAATCCTTTACTCACATCTAGGTCCTTTCCAATTAACACAACATCTAGATACATTGTTAGTCTTCTTTGTTGATGATCCTCAAACTGCCTGTTCAAATGTGCAGTTCTTTTGTTGGCTGCCACAGTTCAATGTGAAGCAGGGACTGTTAGAGAAACTTAAACCATGTTGCAAGTACAAAACTGTTTTATGAAACATGTAATGCTGCTAATTTTGTAAATTCTATTCAAGTACATTTACAAATTTGTCTTTTGTATATCTTTATGATCAGGAAACGACTCTATATGGAAGTATTTGAGTATACACGTCCAATGATGCACCCTGAACCTGGGAAATTTTATCAGATTAATCCAGAAGAGTATGAGCACCCAAATCCTTGGAAAGAGAGCTTTCAGCAACTGGTAAAAACGTCTTCTTAAAAACTTTTTGTCAATATTATTATGTGTTGTTTACAATGCTTCAGTTGCTGAAAGAGCAAGGAGAAATGTGGGAATTTACTTTCAGTCTTCTCTCGGGGTTTCTTGACCACTTCTACTTTTCTTTCTCCCATCTGTTTCCTCTTTGTTTTATTTTTAGAATGTCATCACTGTTAATGATAGGATGTTTTGGAAGTCTTTCATTCATTGGGTTGCCATAGGTCAGAGGCAACTTGACAGCACATAACGCACACACATCACTGAGATCCCAGTTCACCCATTAGTGTAATATTTCAGTCCCTTAGGATTCCCAATACAGTCTACATAAATGCTAGGAGATTTTTGTGGGTGATAGGTGGGGAGGGTGGTGTTTGAGGAGGATGTGATTCAATTCCACATGATGCTCTAGGAATTTCGCTTAATCTCTATGGTAAATTTCATTAAGACTAGGGGAATTTCATAGAGCAGAACTGTGGAAGCCATCTTGTTTTCTCTATTCAATGAGGGCAAGAGAGCGAGGCTATGGGCCAGCAATTTCCCATTGGGCCAGGGCACTTGAGAAGCCTATCTCCTTCACTGCTTCAAATCATCCTCCCAAGTTACAGCATTGAAGATTCCTCACCTCTTTATGCATAGTTTCCCCCGCCCCCCATCTCCTCTTATTCTCACAAACAAGATTATTTCCTGTTTTAAATAGGAAATAATTTCAAGTGAGTTGGTCTGCAATAGAAGAGCAAGATTTGAGTCCAGTAGCACCTTAGAGACCAACAAGATTTTCCAGCTTTTGAGAGTCCCTTTGTCAGATGTGAGTAGCAATGGAGATCTTTGAGCCCTTATATGTTTAACTGTCAAAAACTAATGCCATGGAAAACCTTATTGGTCTTTAAGGTGCTACCAGACGTAAAATTTGTTTGAGAGTTTTGTATATGTTTCCATGAAATAATTACCAGAGAGTGATCTGCACACACACACACTGGGGTGAATCTTAACATCTTGCCATGATTGTTGGTGAAACAAGAAAACATGTAATCTTGAATACAAATTAGTAGGTATAGAGTATAAAGTAAAATCTTTGGGGTTTAGCCATCTCCAAGCATTCAGTAGTTGAAAATAAACTGCATCATGCATACTGCCTCAACCATGAGAAGGAAAGAAGGTTCTTCTTTCTACTGTACTAAGAATAAGTATGTAAATTGTGTTTATGTACTTATTCTTAGCACAGTAGAAAGTAGAACTCGTATTAACTTACAATTCCTGATAGAGGCAGTGTATATGATGTTGTTTATCTCAAGCAGTTGATCTGAGAATGTCAGAATACTTTCTGTAGCACCTTTAAGACTAACCAAGTTTATTGTAGCACGAAAGCCAGCTGGGTGACCTTGGGCGAGTCACAGTTCTCTGGAGCTCTCTCAGCCCCACCCACCTCACAGGGTGATTGTTGTGGGGTAATAATACTTTGTAAACTGCTCTGAGTGGGCATTAAGTTGTCCTGAAGGGGGGTATATAAATCAAATGTTGTTGTTGTTGTTGTTGTTATTATTATAAGCTTTCGAGAACCACAGCTCTCTACGTCAGAGAGACACAAGAGAGCTGTGGTTCTCGAAAGCTTATGCCACAATAAACTTGGTTAGTCCTAAAGGTGCTACAGGACTCTGTTATTTTGCAACTACACGGCTAATTCCTCCAGAATATTTTTAAAGCATTATGGCTGTGCAAAGGCCAGCTCAAAACTATATCAGCAGTCCCTTGGGAAAATAGAGAATAAAAGACAAAGTTAAGATTTTTCTGGTCAGTGGAGGATATGATAAGGTGGGAACTTCAGTGGCCTACATTATCGTTCTGTGTATTCTATATCTTTTTTCTACACATAACAAGAAGTAGTTTTGCAAGATAAGCAAATATATAGTAATTTGCCTAATTGCAATAGTTCAGGAAGTTTTCTTTAGAATTATTTTTTGTTTTTGTATGGAGTGTACACAGTCTTGTTCATGGATCTTCCCAAAGCCATGGTTATTAACACCTTTTCCTGAACCATCATAGTTTCAGCTCTTCCAATAGCTTTTGGTAACTAGTTGTCAATCCTTACACCTTCCCTTTATATGTTTCTTTTTTCTTTTTTGCCTTTCTGGTCTGTGTAATGTAGACAGTAGGTTTGCTGGGAGGGACTTGTTGCACTTAGTGTTCTGTGTAGAGCCTAAGGCACTCTTGGTGCTATTAAATATCACTAGAGTCATTGGCCAGGAAGGGAAAGAGAAAACAGTAGAATGCATGTAGACTGTCACAGAGTTTGTGCACAGTTAGGATCAAGTAAAATCTACCTTATCTTTGAAGTGGAAGTTACTCAGATCACTGAATGAGGAGAGAGGTTTTGGGCCAGATGGAATGGACCTTTGGACACTTACTGTGAAGGGTCCTTCTCCTCTGAGGAAAGGAGGACATCTGGAAGTTTCCCTTCATCCAGTCAGGGAGGCAGGAAGTTCATTGTTTTCTTTCTCTTTCCTATTGGCAGTTGGAACACCCCTTCTTCCAGTTCGGGTGACTCCATATAGCAGTAGTCTCTCATTAATTAGCATAGGTCAGTCTACCTCTATTTTCTGTGTCAGGACAACCTGTTGTAGAAAACAGATAACAGACTTGAAGCAGAAGGAGAGTTACACTTAAAAGGAAACAGCAGCACAAAGTAACAATAAGGCAAGGAACGAAGGACGAGGGACCCAGGAGGGCCGGATATCCTCCTTTCTCCCTCTGAGGCGGAGGACATCTTGGGTGTTTCCCACCGTCCAATCGGGGAGGCAGGAAGTTAAACTTTCTTCCTCTTCCTTTGGTGTGAGTGGGACCACCCTCTCTCCTCAGTTCTTTTCCTGCCTCAGGGGAGAGCAGTTCTCATTAGGATAGCTTAGCTACCTTGATTGACCCTATATCTTTTGTCTCTTCTTATCCTTGTGTCCTTTCCTGTTTGTATGTTCTTTTCCCTTGTCTTTCCTCTCCTGTTAGTCTCCAGTCTGTCCACTTAAAAAAAAAAAAAAAAGAGAGAGAGAGAGAGAGAGAGAGAGGAAAGGGAGAGAAAGGGAGGAAAAACCCCCTCCGGAGTCCGAAGAAGAATGGAGGGACAACCGTGTGAGTCATCCGACTCCGAAGACTCATTCCTGGAAAGGGCTGAGGGCTGTTCCCCGGAGGCCGTCCTCCCGATGGCGGGAACATGCCCGACCGGGTCCGACTCGCCTCAGAGGCTTGATCGGCCCCCCGGCGGAAGAGTGCTCTCAAAAGGAAGACAGCCCGCCAAAAAACGGCCCCGTCTGTCGCAGACGGTGCCGGGAACAGCCGCACAGCAGCAACAAGAAAACGCCGGAACAAGCGCGGCTGCGAGGAGCCCTGTTTCGGCGGGAAGAGCCGCAGCGGCCGCTTTCCCGCCAAACCGCACCATCGCGGTTGCCAACCTCCCGGCGGGAGAAACGCAACCTTCTGCAACACTTCAAGCACAGGGCTCCAACTTTAGCACTCCAGAGACATTCGTAAGTGATTCTACCCCTAATGTTCCCCCTAATATTTTGGAGGCAATCAGATGGTCCCTAAGAAAGGAGCTTTGGTCCATCTGCCAAAATGGGGCCCAAGATTCCTCCACTGCCATTCCGTCCGTAGTCCCAGGCACTTCCCAGGGACATGACGATAAACCCACAGCCTGGCCCACTAAGGCAGCCAAGAAACAGCAGAATAAAACTCCCAGATGGGCAGAGGGGGATTCCTCAATCGATGAGGACTCTGAGGAAGGGGACTTTCTCTCAGAGGAAGAACCAGAACTAGCCCCAGCATTCACTGATCAATCCATTAGGCTGTTCCAAATGGATGATTACAACTACTTACTGTCCAAAACACTGTCAGCACTGGATCTAAAGGAGTCTGACAAAGGGGAGGAGGAGGAGGCTGCCCCACGGGGGACCAAGTCACGACCAAAGGGGAATAGGGAATTTTTCCCCAGGGCTGATAACAACCCCAAAGTTTTTCCTTTCCCTGATTTCTTCGAAAGACAGCTTAAAGCTGAATGGTTAAGACCAGCATCCACCAAGCAGGTCCCTAATATCATGAAAAAGCTGTATGCATTGCCTGACTTTGCCAATGAGCTCTTGCAGGTACCGATCATAGACGCACCGGTGGCAGCACTTCAGTCTCAGGGTCTCCTTTCAGAAGACGGACAAGGCATGATCAAAGATGGTCTTGACAAGAAAGGTGAGGCAATTTTGAAGCGTGCGCACGAGGCCATGGCCACATCCATTAAGGCCTCTGCCATAGCCTCTGCGGTATCCAGGGCGGCTGTGGTGTGGACCAGAAGGCTGATCCAGTTGCTGCCCCAGACCAATAGTAGGCTCTTAGAAGGAGCCAATAGAATACTCAAGGCCTGCACATTTACGGCGGACGCTACTCTAGATTCCCTATCGATGACTTCTAGAGCAATGGCATCTTCGGCCGCGGCACGGCGCATGCTGTGGCTTCGGGTCTGGCAAGCTGACCTTCAAGCAAAACTGATCCTGATGTCCTACTCCTTCCAGGGCGGCAAGCTCTTCGGGGACCAGCTGGAAAAGATCCTTATCGAGACTAAGGACAAAAAGAAGTCACTCCCAAAATCCCTCAAAAGGCCAGAGAAAAGGTACTTTGGCTATCAATCTTTTAGATCCCATCACACTCTACCCAGAAATCGACAGGATCAAAAGCGCAACTGGACGCTCCCCCGAACTCCAGCACGCAGAGGTGCCTTTCATCCCAAATTCAATAAACAGCAGGGATTCCGTGGGGGTAGACAGGACACCGAGGACAAAGGGCAGAGACCCTGACTCGCAAAACGCTCCGGTGGGGGGACGATTACTCAGTTTCCAACAAACCTGGGCAGAGTCCAAGGCGGATGCCTGGGCATTAGAGATTGTCTCCAAAGGCTATGCGATAGAATTCTCTACCTTTCCTCCGGAGCGATTCCTCATCTCACCACTCAAGAAAGACCCCCACAAAAGGAGCATCACAATCCAGGCTATACAACATCTACTGGAGATAGCAGCTGTCGAACCTGTCCCCGAGGAGGAAAGGGGACAGGGAGTTTATTCAATTTTTTTCACGGTACCCAAAAGAAACGGCGACTGGAGGTCCATCCTGGATCTCAAGTACGTGAACAAGTTCATCAAGTTGAGAAGGTTCCGCATGGAAACACTTCGGTCCATTGCAGAAGCACTTCAACAAGGCGAATTTCTTACTTCAATAGACCTGACGGAAGCGTACTTACACGTACCTGTTGCTCCGGCCCATCGAAGATTTCTCAGATTTTGCATACAAGACATCCACTTCCAGTTCAGAGCGATGCCCTTTGGGCTGGCAACAGCTCCCAGAGTATTCACCAAACTTCTAGTGGTACCCGTAGTCTGGCTCAGGGAGAGGGGCTACCAGCTGCATCCTTACCTCGACGACATCTTAATAAGGTCTCCATCACTAGAAACCTCAATCGAGGAGACAAGGTTTATCATTCAAGTGTTGGAGAAACATGGCTTCCTAATCAATAGGTCAAAATGCTCCCTACAGCCGTCACAACGACTGGAACACCTGGGATTCATACTCGACACCAAGAGGGGCTCTCTTTTCCTTCCAAAGGAGAAGCGGATGAAGCTCATCCGGCTAGCGTCCGATGTAATCAAGCGACCGTCATCATCGCTTATGGACCTATCCAAATTAATGGGTCTACTTGTAGCCCACTCAGAAGCCATATACTGGGGCCGTTACCATCTTCGATCCCTGCAGTCGGCACTTCGTCTCTTCCAACTACAAATAGCACACAAAGTCAACCGCAAGATACAGCTCCCTCTACCAGTCAGGGAGAGCTTGCGATGGTGGACCACGGAGAGCAACCTGCGCCAAGGCAAGAGCTTCCTGTCACCTCGGCTGGTTCAGATCTACACAGACGCCAGTCTACTTGGCTGGGGAGCAACACTGGGGGAATATCCAGCCCAGGGGGAATGGACCAATGTAGAAAGAAAACTACCAATCAACGTACTGGAAATGCGGGCGATCCTTCTAGCCCTGAAGTTCTTCAAAGACCAGATAGCTCACAATCATGTCCTAATACGAACGGACAATATTTCAGCGAAGGCATACATCAACAAGCAAGGGGGAACCAGGTCTTCGCGTCTACAACAGGAAGCCGAGAAGATCATCGGCTGGGCGGAAATCAACCTCCAGTCAATACAGGCAGAGCACGTCCGAGGAGTCCTCAACGTCCAAGCAGACTGGTTGAGCAGACAAGCTCTTCACCCGGGGGAGTGGGCCCTGAAGAGGGAGACCTTCCTGTTGGTATCAGAACGCTTCGGACACCCAGATGTGGACCTCTTCGCCTCACACCTAAACAACCAACTACCGAGATTTTTATCCCGGTATTACCATCCTCGAGCCGAGGGGACGGACGCGCTCCACTCTCAGTGGCCAGCGGGACTTCTGTACGCCTTTCCACCACTGCCAACGATTCCGAAGCTTCTGAGAAAGCTGAGGGAGCAGAGAGCGACTCTGATCCTGATCGCGCCCTGGTGGCCGAGAAGACCATGGTTTGCCACTCTGCGCCGCATGTCCATAGCGCCTCCTTTCAAACTCCCAATTCAACCGGACTTGCTACAACAGGGACCCATTTGGCACCCCAGGCCGGCGTGGTGGTCCCTGACCGGCTGGAAATTGAGCGGAGAAACTTCATGCTAGAAGGCTACCCGGCAGAAATAATTACTACATTGCTGGCATCCAGAAAGAGGTCTACTATCAGGATCTACAACTCGGCATGGAAAGCCTTTACACGCTGGTGTAGGCGCAAGAAACTAGACCCTGCTCTACCATCCAAAACTACGATTTTGGGCTTTCTACAGGAAGGACTGGACAGAGGACTACGCCCAGCTATGCTGAAGAAACAGATTGCTGCGTTGGGCACGGTCCTACCAGTGTTGGACGGAATTCCACTGTCCTCACATCCTCATGTCCAAAGATTCCTCAGAGGGGCTACTCTTCTGAACCCGCCAACTGTGCACAGATTCCCGACATGGCGCCTGAATGTGGTGTTGTCGGCGCTCATGAGACCTCCGTTTGAGCCTATTAGGGACATTCAGTTACGATGGCTAAAATTGAAGACCATATTCCTAGTGGCCATCACATCTGCACGCCGTATCTCGGAGATGAGTGCTCTTTCAATTCGTCCTGAACTCTGCATTTTTCATAAGGACAAGGTGGTTCTCCGAACAGATCCAGCCTTCCTGCCCAAGGCATACTCAAAATTCCACAGATCTCAGGAGATCAATCTCCCGTCCTTTTGTCCGAATCCCACTCATGCTAAAGAGCGGGAATGGCATAACCTTGACGTGAGACGGGCCCTCAAGGCGTACATTATTAGGACAGAGTCGGTACGTCAAACCGACACTCTTTTCGTTAACATCTCACGTCCTAAGCTGGGCCACCGCATGTCATCCACGGCGATTGCTTACAGTATAAAGTCCTGTATTCGAGAGGCCTATAAGGCCATGAAGATGGAGGTCCCAAGGGGAATCACGGCACATTCAGCAAGGAGCGCAGCCACCAACGCGGCTCTAAGGAAAAATACTTCAATAGAGGACATTTGTAAAGCCGCCACGTGGTCCTCGGCTTCTACCTTTATCAAACACTATCACCTGCACACGTACGCTTCAGCCGATGCAGCTTTCGGCCGTACAGTACTCCAGCATGTAGTAGAGGACGAAGGATCCATCCCACCCAGGATATAGGGAACTGCTTTGGGAGCACCCAAGATGTCCTCCGCCTCAGAGGGAGAACGGCCCCTTGGATACTCACCGAGAAGGGTCCTTCTCCTCTGAGGACAGGAGGACATCTTGCCCTCCCGGGATCCTCGTCTACTCCAGGCTAGCAGTAGGCTATGTGATCTGTATGTTTTTTCCTTTCACTGATCAGTTGTTCAAATCATTGTGGCATTTTGCTCATTTAATGAGTTACGGCCATTACTGTCGTCAGTTGATAATGTTCTTATGTTTTTTCTTCGTTCTTGTGTTCTATCCTTCTGTTTGAGAGGGACGGTCTTTTCACCCAGTTTAGGGATAGAGAGAAGGAATACTGCTGAGGGGATTTACCCGAACTGAGGAGAGAGGGTGGTCCCACTCACACCAAAGGAAGAGGAAGAAAGTTTAACTTCCTGCCTCCCCGATTGGACGGTGGGAAACACCCAAGATGTCCTCCTGTCCTCAGAGGAGAAGGACCCTTCTCGGTGAGTATCCAAGGGGCCGTTCCTCAGAGGAGAAAGACCCTTCATGGTAAGTGTCCAAAGATCTGTTCTCCCTTTGAGTTGGAGGACATCTTGGGTGCTCCCTAAGCAGTTACTCCTTTTCGGGTGGGTAGTGTTCCTTGTCCTGGATTATGTGCTGCAGTACTCTGCTTTGGAAGGTAGCATCCGCTGAGTTGTACAGATTTAGCTTATAGTGTTTAGTGAGGGTAGAAACAGATGTCTGTGTGGCTGCCTTGCGGATTTCCTCCACTGTTGCATTGTTTGACGGGCCGCATTGGTTGCTGCCTTTTGATGGAATGTGGTGTAATTTCCTTTAGGTTTTTTTGTTGCTTGCCTTGCATGTTTCTGTGATGCAGGTTTTGAGGTTGTTATCAATCATTGTCGCTGACATTTTTCTTTCAGCGCTCGGTGGCGTCACATTAATAAAGAGGAAATCCAATTTTTGATTGACTCTGTCCTGGACAGACACGCCCTGAGGACCCTCCTCGTGTTGAGGTTGTGTCATTCCCTTTCCCTGGCCTGCATGGGATTGGGACAAGAGGATGGCAGATTGATCTCCTATGATCTGTGAAACTTGGAATATGCCTTGAATAGGAAGGTGGGATTCGTACGGAGGACCATGGAGTCCTCCTGATGTATGCATAGATGACGCTTAATTGGCAGATTGCCTAATTCTGAGGTCCTCTGGGCCAGTGTGATGGCTACTAGGATGTTGATAGTCAGCATTAGCCGTTCTTAAGGGTGTGTCCCTTGGAGGCTCAAAAGGAGGCTTGGTCTCCTGCAGTCTCCATATGGGGAGAGCGATGGGCTGTAGGGGGCTTAGGGTTGCTCTCCTCAAGAATCATTAATATGGGAGTGCCTGGATAACTCAAGACCATCTGAGAGTGGTAGCACGAAGGTCAGTGCTGCTACTTGTTTCCTCAGTGTGGCTGGCTTAAGGCCCAAATCCAATCCTTCTGGAGGGGAGCCTGGGACCACACCTGAGATGAAATGTAGGAAGTCAACCTTCTTTCTCTTTGACTATCTGATGAAGATTTTCCAGATGGTGTTACCCATTTTAATAGCTGAACTATTTTTTGGAGGCTAGAAGTATGTTGATTATTCATTGGAAGTATCCAATCTTGATAGGGGTCCCTCTCAACCTCCAGGCAGTCAGTCATGTCCATTCTGGGTGCAGGTGCTAGACTGGACCCTGTTGGGAAAGGTCCGGGATTGATGGAAGAGGAAGAGGGGAGGCCATTTTGAAGCCATGGGCCTCTTGGCCATCGTAGGGGTATCAACATCACCTCTGCCCTGTGTTCCACTATTTTCCATTACAGCTTGGGAATACCTAGAATGGAAAGGAATGCATAGAGCAGACCCCTTGGTCATTGAGCTGTGAGGCATTTGGTCCCTCTGTCTTTTTTTTTTAAAAAAATTATATTTTATTCAACGTTTTCAACAAGAACCAATTAATAACATAGTATATTACATACAACAATCAGAAAAGTACACCTCCTGTTACATGGTTCAATAATACTCAGTTATTTGAGTGGCTGTTGTGTAACAAAAATATATAGGAAAAGCTCTGTTAAACAAAATTTTTCCAGGTTTGGTTACTGCTTAGTGGTGATCCTATTAATGTGCCAACTGGTATCATAAATATGCTAGGGAATAGTAGAGGTCATGTTTCCTGCTTGCATTTGTCATATTTTCATCTTTTGTTAAGTAATCTAGAATTGGGGACCATTGCTCCAGAAGGTGGGATTTATAGTTTTGGTTTTCCCTTTGGGCAAGTTGATCCGAAAGTTTTTCCATTATAAAATGGTCCCAAATTCGGGTTTTCCAATTAGATATTGTCGGTGTGGATTTTTGTTCCAATTAGAAGCTATAGTTTTGCAATCGCTAATAATGTGAGCATTAGATTTATTCTGATTTTTGGAATCCTTGGATCTTTCCAGTGGCTCAATAAAATTACTTCGTATGTTCTAGGTATTACATATCCAAAAATAAACTCTTATTTCCTTAATTACCTTATCCCAGAATGCTTTTACATATTTGCACTCCCACCAGCAGTGGAGAAAGGTCCCCAGCTCGCCACAATTCTTCCAACATTTAGGAGAAATAGCATGGTTTACATGATTGAGTTTGACTGGCGTCAGATACCAGTGAGAGTATATTTTTACAGTCTGCATTTTGATATTTATAATTCTAGAAGTATAGATGTGAGATTTCCAGATTTCCTTCCAGTTGTCATTGGAAGGATCTATGTTACATTCTTTTTGCCATAATCTTTGATAGGACAGCAATTTGTTTCCCTGCTTTACATTAATAAGGATATGGTAAATTTTAGAATTTAGCCCATTTTGTTTATCTGTATCATTTCTTAACAATTGTTCAAATTCTGTGAGGGTTTTTTTAGAGCTTTTTTAATTTCTTTATCTTCTGTGAGATGTTTGATTTGTAAATATTCAAACCATGGAATATGTGTTTGGGTGCCCAGCTCCAGTTTCGCTTTTTCCTGCATTAGGCCTTTTGATGTCACATCAATAAGTCTGGATTTGTCATTTTGCCTCCACCACTTAAAAGAGTTAGAACTTAATGTTGGGCAAAACCAATTTTGCCCAGTGAAGGGAGAAGTAATAGATATATCTGGTAGGAGTTTGCCTCTAAGTTTGTCCCATATTTTGATATCGCTATTTAAAAAATGATTTTGTGGTATGTTTGTAGTATTCCTAGTGTCTTTATTCCAAATGCTTTTTGGTACAGATATTCCCTCCTTGTTGTTTAGTTCAATATCTTTGCAGTCCATGACTACTGATTTATTCAATAGCAGTAATATGTTTCTAAGGTGAGTGGCCTCATAATATGCTCTAAAGTCTGGTACGTTAAGCCCTCCTCTCTTTGAGGTTCTTTTCATGGTTTCATAAGATATTCTTGGTTTTTTGTTATCCCAAATGAATTTGCTTATTTTAGCTTGCCACTCTTTAAATGTTTGCTCAGGGATTGTTAGTGGCAACGCTCTAAGTAAAAATAGTAATTTGGGGGAAAGAAATGACCTAATTAAATTTATTCTTTCTATTAATGAAAGTTGTACTTTATTCCAATCAGAAAATAGTGAGGAAAGGGATTGAGTAATTTCTCTATAATTAGTGGTAAAGAGATCTCCTAGATTGATAGGGATCCTCACTCCCAAATACTGCCAAAATTGTTTTATCCATCTATATTGATAGGTTTGCTTAATGTTTTCAGTTTTGTCTGTAGTTAGGTAAATTGGGTAGATTTCACTCTTATTATAATTAATAGATAGACCTGACGCTTCTCCAAATTTGTGAGCTAGCTCTTCTAATGCTTTCATTGAGTTATTAGGGTCTGACAGATACAGAACCATATCATCAGCAAATAATGAGATTTTGTGTTCTTTTTTACCAATTTTTATTCCTTTTATGGAAGGACATTCTCTTATATGATTATCAAAAGGTTCGATAGCTAAGGCAAACAGGAGTGGGGAAAGAGGGCAACCCTGTCTTGTACCTCTCGATAGTTTGATTTTTTCTGTTTTTTGTCCGTTTATTTTGATCTGCGTGGTGGGAGCTGCATAAAAAGTGTGTATTGCTCTTAGAAAGCTACTGCCAAAATTCATATTTTCTAATAGTTTTTGAATATAATTTAATTCTACCCGATCAAAAGCTTTTTCTATATCAAGAACCAAAATAATTGATGATAGTTTAGCTTTTCTACTGTGTTGTATTATGTCCAGTGTTCTCCTTATATTATCCGTTAATTGTCTCTTTGGAATGAATCCTGACTGATCTAAATTGATGTAATTTGAGATTATTTTGTTTAACCTAGTTGTTAGAATTGCAGTAAATATTTTGTTATCTTGGTTTAGGAGAGTTATGGGGCAGTATGAAGCCGGATTTGTTGTATCTTTGTTAGGTTTAGGAATAACTACCATGTTTGAGTCCGTCCACGTAGGGGGTAGGACTCCTTGATCTAGGATTAGGTTTACAAACTTTGGTTAATGTTGGGGCTAGCAGAGCTGAATATTTTTTATAAAATTCTGCTGGGAGTCCATCCTTCCCTGGGGTTTTGTTGTTCTTTAGATTTTTTATTACTTCGAGTGTCTCTTGAAGAGATATATGTTGATCCATAAAGACTTTATGTTCCTGAGATAGTTTATTTTTTATGCCGAATCCACTCAAAAACTTATTTTATTAGGTTGAGGGTTATCTGTTGAGTATAATTTAAAGTAGAATTTAGAAAAGGTTTCAATAATTATTTTAGAACTAGTTTGGAGTTGGCCCTTTTCGTCCCTTATAAGATTAATCATTTTGTTTGCCATCTTTTTGCCTACTTTCCAGGAAAGTAGCTTTAATGTCTTAGCATTTTTCTGCCAATATTTTTGTTTTAAAAATAAAAGATTTTTTGGGATAGTCGTTATCTCTAATGACTCCAATTTTTTCCTCTCCGTCAAGATTTGTTTGTATATTTTCTTGCTGCATGTTTTTTTATGAGCCTGTTCTAAGCTAAGTAAATTATTAGAGATTTCTACTTTAACCCTTTCTTTCTTTCTTTTTTAATAGGCAGTGGCTATTGCTATATATTTGCCTCTTATTACAGCCTTCATTGCATCCCAAATTATCTCCAGAGAGACCCCACACCGCAAATTGTGGTCAAAATAATTTTGGATCTCTTCACCTATACTTTCATAGGCTTCGGTATCAAATAAAAGAGATTTATTCAAGCTCCAATTAGGTTGTCTGTTATTTTGTTCCAGAGGCATAAATGAACATTCCACCCATGCATGGTCCGTCCACATTTTCAAGCCAATTTTTGAAGAGGGGATCTGTAGCATTAGATTTGGAGAAGCTAGTATGTAGTCTATCCTCGTATGTACCTCATGTCTTGGTGAAAAAAAAGTGTAATCCCTTTCGTTTGGATGGTGGTTTCTCCAAACATCAACTAAATTAAAGTGCTCTAAAATATATGATAGTTGCTCTGTTTGGGGGTTATTAGATTTTTTGACCTTGATTTTTCTCTTTTTATTTGAGTGGTCTAGCTTTGGGTTGGCAATTAAATTCAGGTCTCCTCCCAGCAACAAACCTCCTTCCTGGAATGCTATTAGTTTGGTAAATGTATCCTTCAAGAATACATGTAGGCTATTATTGGGTGCGTAGATTGAAGCTAACATAACATCTGTGGATCTGTGTTCCTTTAATGAATATAAATCTGCCCTGTTGGTCAACTTCTATTTTTTTACAGTCAAATCTAACATTTTTTGAGATTAGTATGGCCACATCCCTGGACTTGGATGTACCAAATGCTTGATATTGGTATCCCCACCATTTTGACTTAAATACCTGATTTGCTTTTGTGGTTAGATGTGTTTCTTGTAATAGTAATATGTCCGGGCGATGTCTTAATAGCATTGTCAAAACTCTTTTGCTTTTAATTACATTGTTAAGACCTCTGCAATTTAATGAGATCACTTTAAGAACCATTTCCTGAGGATAAAAAAGAATTAAGAAAAGTTACAATATGTTGTATTGATGATAGACTTTATACAGTCAAACTGTATCTTATTCCCTTACTCTGGTATTTTGACTTGTTTTAATAAAATTATACAAACTTGGAGTGCGGTTTTAAATTTTCACTCGCACCCCAGTTATTCCCTTGTATATATTATCAAAGTAGCTGAACTTGAAAGAGAAAGATAGGAGGTGGTGGAAACAAGAAGAGAGAAGAAAAGGAGTATAGAAAGAAAAGAAAGAGGTTTATAGACTAGAAAAAGTTAGTAGATGTTATATACAACAACTCCTCTCTAAGGAGGACAACCACCAGAACCTTTCCCTTAAAAAGGGAAATAAAAAACAATATAACTCTTATAATGAAACCAGATCCAAATCTCTGGTTGGAGTTTAACAAGCAAATTGAACAAGTACAATAAAATAAAACCAATTGGTTTCAGTTAAACCTGGGCTAAATGCCCAGCTCTGGGGTTTTAATTAAACTGGAGGCAAAGAAGGGCTCAGAACCTTAACCTTCCCCCCCTCCCCATCCTGGCCATTATTTTCTGAGTATGCCCTTGCTGCTGGAAAAGGGAAAAAAAGGAGTCAGCTGCTGTATAGAAGAATCATGGCATCACTGTCAGAGATGTGTTTAAGGAGTTCCAGGTGTTCTTTTTAAGAGTCTTCACTGGAATCTTGCTTGAGCTTGTAGGTGAAGATCTAGTGTAATCTGCTTTGTTCTTGCTTGGAGGGTCTAGTGCAATGAATTGTTGTAGAGCCTTTAGCATTTTGAGCCCAATTATCTGCCTGGAAGGTTCTCCCTTGCTGATGCACTAGCCGTTTAGTTGACGATATCCATCGATATTTTATACCTGCTTCATTGAGTTTGTTGATGACAGGTTTTAATTCTCTTCTTTTAATTAATGTTTCATTTGAAAGGTCTTGATATACAAATATTTTTTTTGTTTTGAAAAGAAAAAAAACCTCTTGCTCTTGCTTCCCGCATTACTTTGTCTTTCGTCCTACTGTCTAGAAAGCTTACAACAGTGTCTCTTTGCTGCCTGGCTCTTAAGTTTCTCACTGAGCCCAATCTGTAAGCATTGATAATGGTGGGGGTAATTCCCTCCTCCAGTTTGAGCTCATTGCCTAGCCATTCAGCTATAAATGATATTAAGTCTTTATTTCCTTCATCATTCTCTTCAAAACCTTTAAGTTTCACATTATTATTTCTCAGTTTATTGTCCAGGTCAATTATTTTATTTTCTAATGTAGCATTTTTAGCTTCCAGGACCTGGACTTTTTCTTGTACAGAAAGACCCAGCTCCATAGTATTTTTTTCAGTCTGAGAAACCTGTTGCAAAGTCTCTTTTATTTCACTGAGCTGATTTTTAAGGATGCCTTCAATTCTAGTGACAATTTTCTCCTCCAATCTATCCATAGCATTTTTTTAACTCACTTTCAAGTGCTTGAATCTTCTCTGTTTCTTCAGGGTCCCCCCCGGCAGCCATTTTAGCCTGCATTCCTCTTTTTTCAGCTGCAGCTTGAGTAGCTTCTACAGGCTCCAGGTAAGCTTTTAGAGTTGGGTTTGTCGGACCAGAGGGCTTAGTCTTGCCTCCACCGACTTTGCCCGTAGCTTTTTAAAGACTGCTGGAGCTTGGGCGCTTAAAATTAGCCGTGGCAGGGAGTTGGGGTTTGGAGTAAGTCCTTCAAGTGTCCACCATGCCGGTGCAACGGCCCACTCTCCGTCCCTGGTCCCTCTGTCTGGGGTGGTAATTCCTGGTCCAAAATCTTGGAACATGGTGGTTCTGATGAGTTACAAGGGGTCCAGTATTGGAGTCCCAAGATGATCCATCATCACCTGGAACAAACCTCTTTCTTGAGGGTCCATTCTCCTGACAGTATTGTACGTCGGCTCCGCCAGTCAGCTTGAGTGTTGGCCATGCCCAATACATGTTCAATTTGAATGGAAGACAGGTGAGGTTATGCCCATGCGACAGTCTTGGTCACCTCCTTGTAAAGTTTGGAGGACTTGGTGACCCTCTCTTTGTGTTTTTATAAGCCTTGGCCGATGCATTGTCTGTGCAGACTAGGATTTCCTCACCAGCTATATGGCCGGAGAAATGTATGAGAGCCAGCCAGCTCGCCCTCATCTCTAGGAGATTGATTGAGAGATGCATCTCTGCTTCGAGTCAGAGGCCTTGAGCTGGGTGACCCTCCAGTGTTGCTTCCCAGCCAACTAGGCTTGCATCTGTGGATATTTGTAGCCTCTGTGAAGCTCTTGCCCTGTAGGGTGTTGCTGACTCCGGTGCACCATTTGAGACTTTCCTTGACCTTTCAAGGGACCGAGGTGATCGTGTTTGCCTTGATTGCTATCTGCAACTGAAATGGGTGGAGAAGGATAACGGTTTTCATGTGTGAAGATGTCCCCAGTAGACAGCTTTGCAGTTTGCCACTAGGGTGCCCATCAATCAGGATGGAGTTTGGAGTGAAATGAACTTGGATTGTATGGACAACTAGATAAACTCCTTGGCTTTCTTGTGGGAGGAAAATGCGACATTTTTTGGTATCCATCATCATCCCCAGGTGTAACAGCCTCTGGGACAGTTGGATGGAGCATTTATCTAAGTTTTATCTGGAAGCCCTGGAGTTGGAAGGTAGCACATTGTTGTCCAGGTGTCCTGGAGGGACTTCTCCTGCGAATTGGTCCGGATCAAGGTGTCGTCCAAACAGGAGTGAATGTGGATCCTCTTCTCTCTGAGGTGAACGACTGGGTTAATAAGAACTTTGGAGAACTCCTTGGGTGCCATAACTAGGCTGGAGAACGGTGCTCTGAATTGAAAATGGCAATTGTTCTCATGGAACCTTAGAAAAACATCGATGAGGTGGATTGATGGGATGTGGTAGGCCTTGGTGAGGTCTATAGGCGTGAGGAACTCTTCTTATTGCAACACTTTGGGGAATAGATCATAGAGTCTCTAAATGGAAATGTTTCAACTTAATATATTAATTTGAAAATTATAGGTCTAGAATTGCCCTCCAGTCCCCCTTTCTCTTTGGGACTGTAAAACCTGGGAGTATACCCCTAGGCCCGTCTCCCCACTGAGTTCTATCACTGGGATATCTAGAAGATCCTTGAGTGCTTTCTATGTGATGAGTTTCCTCTGAGGTCCTTGCAGAAAGGAGATTTCAGGAAGGGATCTGGTGGGTAAGAACTCAACCTTTAGAGACCACTTTGAGGGTCCAGGCAACTGCCTTTGACCCACGTTCAATGGATTTGAAACAGCCTCCTCGCCACCGGGCCCTGAAGTGAGTCAGGATTTAGAGGCCTTGTTGTTAAAGTCATGAATTGCTCCTCAGCCCTGCTGCTGCCAGTTTGATCTGGATCCAAAGATCCTCTTCTAAGGTTTACCTGAGGAATTTCCAAAGGGAGGGCCTTGGCTCTTGGCGAGGTCTGGCCGAGGAGTGGCAGGAACGAAGGACTGGGAAGCAAAGGCACATCTGTCCCTTCTCTTAAGCATCTTTAGCTTTCCACTAGTATCTTCTCTAGTGCCTCCCTGAAGAGTTTGTCATTCTGAAAGGGGGTAGGCCATGAGGATGAATTTGAAATGGAGGTTGGCTGGCCAGGCCCTTAGCCGCAACAATCTCCTAGCTACCCTTGCTGATGCTGTGGCTCTAGAGGAGAAGGTTAGGGTATTCAAGGTAGCACCCGCCACAAGATGTTGGCATTAAGGATCCTGTTGACCCTCTCTAGAGGGCATCCATGATTTTCTGAGAGTAGCAGGATAAGTTTGCGAACCACACCACTGAGGCTCTGGACAGGATGAAAGCAGCAGTGGTGGCCTTGATGGCCATAGTTGAGGCTTCACGGGCCTTTCTGAGAGCAATTTCTGTCTTTCTATCCAGATTGCTCATCACAGAGCCCTGACCATGCTCTGGCCAGAGGCCTGAGGAGTGTGATGCTGCCACTGGGGTGTTTATCCTTGGCGCCTGTAAGAACTCATTAGTGAAGGAGAGTAAGACTCATAATTTTTGACTAAGTCTGGGCATTGCTTTGCCACAGGAGTGGCCCATTTGGCCTTCATTTGCCACCCAGGGTACTCAAGAAATGAGGAAAAAAACCTTTTCAGGTGTGTCTGCCCTAGGGAAAAATTTTTGTGCACCCTTTGGAACTGGAGGTGGCTTACCTGCCTTGGGGTCCTCCTCATCCCCTTTGGGCCTTCCTGCAGTTCTAAGGCTGCTAGGGTTTTAGTCAGTAGATATTGATAGACTTCTACCTTGAGCAATCGGTCCGACTGTTCAGGTATGGTGACCTCCTCCTCCAAGGTCTCTGTGTCTTTAACCCTGCCTGGTGCTGCCTTCTGCGCAGCCTTGGTGGGCCACTGGCCTTCAGCCCAATGTTGCCTAGCTCTGGCCTTGAGAGGGGAGAGAAGAGGGAGGTCCCTATGCTAGTAGCCCTGGGTCGGGATTGGTGAAAACTTAAATATCTCTCCTCTCATAGTTCGTCTTAGGAGAGGGAAGGAAGTCGACTAAGAAAGAAAATCCAAGGTCACCAGGTACATTACCCACCCTTGGAAGTCGCTCATCAGAGCTTGCAGGTTCCAATCTGAGCAGGAAGGGCCAGCGGCACTATCTCCTGGCAGGAGATTGGTAAGCGTATCTTTCTGGGCCACACGGGCTTGGTGTGAGAGCCGCCTCTGTTTTCTGCCTTTTCCGTGGCCTGCTACAAAGCATTGCTCTCAGCCTCCGGACAGAGGTGCACTGCTGATCCACGCACCCGCTGTTGTCATCTTGCCTTTATTGGCAGAGATACATGGCTCAGTAGCTGGAAAGTTATCAAGGGTCTGTTCCTTCCTTAGAGGCAGGATGGCATTGGAAGGATCGGCTTCCGCCACTGCGGCTGTTGTAGCCGGAAAGTTGTCAGGAGCCTGTTCCAGCCTTAGAGGCAGGATGGCACCAGAGGGATCAGCTTCCATGGCTGCTGCTGTTGTAGAGCTTCTTCTTCTTCGTTCATAAAGCTTCCATCGGAGTCAGTGGACTCCATGGCACTGTTGGACTCTTCGAAGAAGAGAATGAGTTTGAAGGCAATGAGGAGCAGGATAAATCAAGAAAAGAAGGAGTGTGTGTGTGAGAGAGAGAGAGTAAAGAGAGAAAAGTGAGGAATCAGAATGCAAAAAGAAGCTAGAAATCCTGAGGAGTGGCAGAGTACTCAGCTGCTACAACTGCTCTCCCTGGAGGCAGAAAAGAACTGGAAGAAGGGGTGTTCTAACTGTCAACAGGAAAGAGGAAGAAAAAATGAACTTCCTGCCTCCCTGTTTGGATGAAGGGAAACACCCAAGATGTCCTCCGCCTCAGAGAGCGGACAGAGCTTTCTCTTGCCTCAATATCTGAAAGTAAGAGGAGGATGTGCAAAAATTGCCAGATTTGTAATTTGCAAAGTATAATGGATCACTTACGAACAGTTTGTTACTCAGAATGGGGGGGGGGGTCTCCTTGTGAGTTGTGGGAATTAGCGTACAAGAAGGAGTGAGAATGGGTAACTAGCAGGATCTCCACCAATTTATACCAGGCTCATTCCTTTCGAGAACTATATGAAAGAACCAGGTGAGTGTTCAATAGGAATGGTTTTATTAGGGGCAGCAAAAGCAAGCATACAGGAGAAAACACACAGCATACACAGAGAGCTAACTGGATAATAGGGAGTAAAAGAGAGTGAGATTCAGAGTCAGGTGATATTTAACAGTGTAGGAGATAGAGGACTTCCATAGAAAGTAGCGAGTGACTGACCAGCGCTTTGTGACAAGAAGAAGGAGAAGGTTCAGACACATATCTGAAGGTGTGCATAAGATCCCAGGACACACACACAAGTCTTATGGCAAGGGAGGCCAATTATACTGTGGAATATACCCTGGGGGACTTGATTGCATCTTCTGACCCTAAAACAATAGCTTAATGACTGTCTCCGGAGGTGAGAAAATAAAATGAGAAAGGTTTGATTATACTTCCTGGGTGTAAGAAAAGTGATTGATGACCTGCGATCAGGGGAAGGGAAGTTATTAGGTCCCTGATTGACTCTGATGAGGAAGATGAGAGGGGGGAGATTGGCAGGGTGTGGGTGAGATTAACATAGGAACTCCTGGAAGATCTTTTGTCTTTACATCTCTGCACATCTCCAGGTTGTGGGGCTGCTAGCCCGTTCTGCCTCATGGCTCACGTTCCAGTAATTTTCCCTTCCAGTCAGATCGGGAACTGTTCTGCCTAGCCAGGCAACTTGCCATGGGCTTAGGTCACATGAGGAGAAGGGGCTTATGATATAGCCATATTCATAAACTACCCTTTTGGCGTGAGAGAGGGTTGAACTGCTGACAAGTTGGCCGTGTCTTGCACTACTTCTTGGCATATGCCAGGGAGAGTCACTGCTTGGAGATGAGCTTCACGAGTGATGAGCAAGGGAATGATCACTGTGGGAATTCTTGTTCTCAAGGCTATAGCTTACAGAATGGGACAGGAAGTTTTAAACAAGCTTTCATTTCCCTATCCACCCATAGTACAGCTTTCTCTATTGTTTTTAAAGCTACCAACAGGTCTTGGAGTCTAGATCTGCTGAGCATGGTTATTATCAAGGTGCTGTGAGTTATTTTCAGAAGCTTTTCAATGTTGAAGTTGTTTATTTTGGGGAAAAAATCATTTGAACCATAGGCTTATCTCAAAACATTGTTTTTCCTCCCATCTTCAGTACAAAGGAGCCCATGTAAAGCCGGGATTTGCTGAACACTTCTACAGTAACCCAGCAAGATACAAAGGACGAGAGAATATGTTGGTATGTTTCTAGATTGCTTTAATGGAACATTAAAGCCTTATCCATACCTTATCCATAACTATTTATCTTTAAATTCCTCTTTGTTTTTCTCATAGTATTATGACACCATTGAAGATGCTTTAGGAGGGGTTCAAGAAGCTCACTTCGATGGACTTATCTTTGTTCATTCTGGCATATACACTGATGAATGGATATACATTGAGTCTCCAATAACCATGATTGGTGCAGGTATTTCATTTGGCAAGGCATTATCTCAGTGGCTTAATTGTCTTGATTTTTCTTTAACTGCATTAGCTGTTTAGTGTATGTGTTAGAACAGTTGGGAAAGGAGGCGTTAAACTAGCTTTATTGTATAAACTCCCACAGAATATTTATTGAAAGACGTTTTTGAAATACAAAGTTCAGAATAGTATCTTCAGATTCTTCTGTATGTGTATCAGGATCTATGTTAGAATTTTATCGCTTTTATTTAAACTTAGTTGCAGAAAATGTTATGGAATAGTTCTGCCCTTCCATTGGCTGGAAAGGAGGCCATACATGCAGACTGGGAATAGATATGTATCCTTTTGCTAGGAAAAAAAGTAGTGGTTTAGAACAAAACAGTTTCCATGCCTGATACTGCTTCATCTAAGTTAATACTGACTTATGATAAACTGTCCATCTCTTTATATCTAGAAGTGTGTTGGACATTCTTAAATGTCTTATTCTCGGTTAGACTATTTTTTTTAGCCTCAGGTATCACAATAAATACTTGCTTGAAGGCTGCAGCTGCCTTGTTTTTCTTCTTCAAATGTTATATGGTACATAGTGTGTACCTTGAACATGAAGAATTTTAGCATGCAGCTAACGCATCTGTTACTCTGTAATGATGTTTAGACTTCAGCTGGTATGTAACTAAAAGTTGTAGGATGGAGTGTATTTATTTAAAGAGTTTCTTACAGACCAGAAAATTACTAATATGAAACTGTTACTTCTGTTAAAATTGTACACATTGTGCACATTTCCTACATTTCAAATGGGTCCATACATTCACATCTAGGGGTGTGCACTTTGAGTTTCCGATTCGGGTTTTTATCCCGAATTGGGCCTGATCTGGAATGATTCGGTATTTTTAAATCGGCCCCAGCATTGCTGGCCCAATTTGGAAATACTAAAGCAAAGCTTTTGAAAGCACTTCGGAATGCTTCAGAAAGCTTCAGGTAGAGCGGCAGCTGCCGCAGCACCTTTCTTGCTGTTTGAAAACAGCAAGAAAAGTGCTGTTGCAGCTCTGCCAGAGCTTTCTGAAGTGATTTAAATACCCGAACCCCGATGCGACTTGCCAGGATTTGGGTTTTTCCAAATCTTTTTTGAAAGAAAAAGTACTATCACCCCTAGTGCTATCCTTCAAGTACAGATATTACTGGAAACCTTAGAGCAGGGATCCCAAGTCGTTTTGATCCCAAGTCAATTTATATACTGCCCTTCAGGACAACCTGTGAGGTGGGTGGGGCTGAGAGAGCTCTAGAAGAGCTGTGACAGAACCAAGGTCACCCAGCTGGCTTCAAGCGAAGGAGCGGGGAATCACACCCAGCTCTCCAGATTAGAGTCCTAGCACTCTTAACCATTACAGCAAACTGGCTCTTCTTACACAGTGTGGTAGATGTAGCCACAAAATGGCTACTGCAGGAGGCCAAGCCAACCACTAAAAATACTGTTTTATTAGGACAACTTTTTAATGTATTTTAACTGTTTTAAACTCTGTGTTTAATTTTTGTGTTATTAACATACTTAATGTTGTTTTCATTTTATATTGTAAGCTGCCTTCAGCATTTTCAAAGGAAATGCAACTAATAATTTTTTTAAATAAATAAATAATTTTCTTGCATACACATACAATAATATAGTGAAGATCCTTGTGCAGTGGCCCCTGTTGCTAAAACAACATTTAAAAAATCAGCACAGCTGATTGGGAGCCAATCTGGGCAAAAGCACCTCCTGGCCTTGCCCATTTTATAGAAACGCTAGTTGGCACCATGTTGGGGACCCCTGTCTTAGAATCAAAGGAACAAATATTTTTCTTCCCCTTTCTCTTCAGGGATGGGATAGGGTGGCAGACTTCATTTATCTTTCTTATTTCAATTGCCATTGTCACTAGTTACAAAACTATTTCCTTTGAAGAGACATGGTATTTCTTTATTGTAGCATAGCTTTTTTTCTTGTTGTCTATTAATTAGTCAGCCTATTTGGGAATAGTAAGGTTATATTGGTGATTAGATCACTTCAGAATTCTCCTGTGGAAGGGCCCTCTCTCAGTTGTCAGTTTATAGTATGAGACGATATAGGAGAGCCAGTGTAGTTACTATGTCAAACTGGGGAGACCCACTTCAAATCCATGCTCAGCCAAACTGGGGAGACCCACTTCAAATCCATGCTCAGTGGGTGACCTTGGACTAGTCATTCTGTCTCAATTTAACCAAACCCTGATTCCCTTTGAGCAAAAGTGGGATAGAAATGTGTTCCTTTGGTAAAAATGTGTTTTACACCTCTCATTTCCTTGGTTTAAACTCTTCAGCATTAATGACGGACTTATTCCAGAGCTACTATGTTTCCTTGAATTCCAACTTAGTTCACATATAAAATTTTACTATTTGGTATATTTATGGAAGTTAAAGTATAAATGCCTACAAGAAAAACTGTAAGCATATCCAGTTCTTAAGAGCTGCAAACTGCTGCACCAATAGCACATGCATCTTAATTTCTGCCATCTGAGAGGCCGAAAGAAATAAAAGTTGAAAGTAGAAAATAAATTCTATAGTAATCAAAAATTATTATTTGGACTGAAACACTCTCATGCAGTCACAATAGGTAGGACTTATCAGCATATTTGTAAAATTGACAACACTGACCTCTTTAATAATGTATTATTAATCACATTAGTGGTGGTGAAAAGTGCTGTCAAGTCACAGCTGACTTATAGTGACCCAATAGGTTTTTCAAGGCAAGAGATGTTCAGAGGTGGTTTGCCATTAGCTGCCTCTGCATAGTGATCCTGGTCGTCTCTGGTCGTCTTCCATCCAAGTACTAACCAGGGCCAACCCTGCTTAGCTTCCAAGATCTGGCAAGATCAGACAATTATTTATATTTTAAAATAATATTCTTAAAAATTAGATGTATTGTCAAGGCCCCTTGCATCCACAAGAAGGCCAGAATGGAGTTCAGGAACAAAACACAGTACAGAGTGGGGAAATGAATCTTCACCTTCCAGGGTAACAGGAGCCACCACCAGTCCCTCTTAACTAGCCCTCAGCTAAGAGACCGAGGAACCAAGTCTCCAGCCCCACAGGGTATTAATCAAGAAGTCAGCATTGCAAGGTAGAACACCTGCAGGCTGAGTTCCACAGAAACAGTTTCTTGATAGCTGTAGCCAAATAGGTCAAGGTACTGGATATAGAGTGAAGCCCCCAAACCCAAAGACGTATGCTTAATAAAGTTTATTAAAGAATATGCAAAAGATTACAATTACAGAAAGTGTGCAAGACAGGAAAGAACATAATAAAACTAAATGCCTTCCCTAAAATACTATACAGACTTTGTTTCTCTGACCCAGAAGTTATGTTGTCAGACTAGAAACACAGAAGTCCAGGTAGAACTCCAAGGTCCAAAATCAAGAGACAAGAGTCCTGGACTGTAGTTTTCCAGAGATGGGATTTCTGTAGCTTAACTAGGCCCAAGAGCCTGAACCAAAAATTTGACAAAGCCAAGAAATGGACTAAGAGAGGTCAGTTTCTTGTCATGTATGTCTACACAGTATACAGAAGAACTATCGTTATCTAAAGCTGTAGATCGTCTCACATAAAAATTTTCATATTGCCCATTTTGAGTAAAATCTTTCATTTCAATCATTCCAGAAGGAACAAATCGTGGGTTTTTTCAATGTACTCCCAAATCCCCCCCCCGCCAAAAAGGTTCCATTTTGAGCAAGAAGACTGTTGCCTGAAGAAGCATTTTACTTATTCAAAAAGATAAAATGTTTCATAAGTCTCTCCTCTCCCTGCTAATGCTCAAAAAATATTCCAAATTTTGGAAAAAAATGAAAATGTTCTCATAAAAATGTCCCTAATCTCCACAAGCTTTTACATCTTTCACTCCCACTGTAATTCTTCCTGTACTTTTTCTTTTAAAATAGTCTCCTGCCCCCCCAATAAAAGTGCTGTTACTTGATGCTTCCTTAGGAGCTCATTCATCTCTCCCCTGCCTCTCTTTGTCCAATTTCCCCCCCTCTAGCCACCAGAAACTAAAGTATTGGCCTTTCCTTCTGTTAGTCACTTGCGGTTACCTTATCTCTTACTGCCTAATTTGGTGGGCAGAGTTTGGGAATTTTCTCACTGTGGCTCCTGTCACTCAGAAGTTTTTCTTCCAGTGGAATTTCATATTCTTTTGATGATTTGTCGCTCTCTGAACTGTGTACTTTTAGCTGTTTTAGACTGTACTACCGCTTTGTAATTTAAAAAGCCTATATCTGCCAAATTTTTGATTTACATTAAACAGATTTTAAAATATATATAGTCTACCTGTCAGGCCTGGCTAGGCAATTCCCTCAGACTCTCCACTTCATCAGACACAGTTGTATGAGTTAAAGGTCTTTAATAGGTAATGCTCCCTAGAAGTGCACTTGTACATGGTAATTGCCTGGAATGCCAAAGCAAAGTCTTCCCAGAAAGGTTATACCCCAGTCTCCTCCCCCCAGTTCAAATGACAGTCTGTTAAAATTGGCGCCGAGCTGCAAAGCACGGAAATCCTAGCAGAGATGAGTTCCTCAAGGTTGTTCGGTTCCCAGACACTTTCTTCCAGCTGCACTGATAAGACTATTCAGCAGAGACAGCAAAGACAAAGCCTAACAAAAACACAGTGAAGCAAGAGCGCCACTACACTACTGCCCCCCCCCCCCAACAGCCTGTCTGACACCACTTTTCTCACTGATACTCAAAGCGGATTACAAAGTGTAAGATTAGTACAATCAATATCAAGGATATTTCCATAAACAATGCCGTAGGGTAAATAAATACAAGTTTACAAAGGCGTAGCATTAGCAAGAATCCAAGTTGAAGAAATGTTGAAACAGAGCATAAGGAATTCTAGGTCTGACATTAGACAACATAGAAATACCCAGTAGGATCATACTTGAAGCACAGGTAGCAACAACAGGTAGTAAAGCAACAGATAGGACGTAAGGCAACATAGTGGTGAAGTCTGTGGTCCTTAACTTGTTAGTGAAGCATCTGAGATGCTTCCCTACAATACAACCATCCTATCTGAGTAAAAATCTCTTTTGAATAATTCAGTTTTGCATTGTTTGTGGAAAGACAGGAGAGTGGGGGCTCACCTGACCTCCTTGGGCAGGGCAGTCCACAAAGTAGGGGCTACAACAGAGAATGCACATGTATGGGCAGCTGTTGATTTCACCCATGTGCAGGGTGGCACCTGCTGGAGACCCCGTTCAAATGAGCAAATCTGCCATCGAGGAACATAGGGGGTGAGGTGGTCCCATAGGTATGCCAGACCAAGGCCATGAAGAACTTTGTACAAGAGCTTTGTATGTGACTGCAGTGATGGGAGTGATATTCATGCTTCTGTTCACTCCTGATAACAGCCGAGCCCCAGTGCTTTGCGCCAATCGGAGTCTCCTAGTTACCTTAGAAAGGAGGCTTATGTATAGTGCATTATAATAGTCAAGTCTTGATGTTACCACAACATGGGTCCAGATGTCCAGATCAGCCATTTCAAGCTGTCTTCTAGGCTAGAGTGAGATTGTAGAAAGCATTTTTGTGGCTGCCTTAACTTGCTTTTCTAGTAGTAGCACTGATCCAGTTTAACCTCTAGGCTCTTAACTGAGTCTGCAAGGGTCAGACAAACTCCTTCGAAAGTGGGGAGTACTTTCCATTGAAAGTGGGGAGTTCAAGATATCTGCCTTCCCAACAAGTTTCACTTCCCTCTTGTCTGGGTTCAGTTTCAATTTGTTCGTTTTCAGCCATTTGACCACAACTGTCAGGCAGCAATCCAATATTTCTACTGCATCCTCTGGGGACATTATGTGATGAGCATCAACAATATAGTTCCTTAACCACATTTTTTATTAAGGCACCAATGTTGCAGTGTTGCTTTTTTAAAAAATTCACGAAAAGAACCCAAATTGGTTGTTCAACCAATCAGGGCGCAGGGGGATAAAAAGGGTAGGGCTAAATGCAGGGCCTGGCCTCACACTGAAGAAAGCACATCAAAAAGTGTTTGTTTGATTTAGCTGCACATCAAAAAAGCTTTTGTTTGATTTAGCTGTGGAAAAAAATTGGGTTATGTGTGCAGGGAGAAAAACCGTAGAAAAGACAAGGGAAGATTGATTTCTATGGCAGATGCAGAATGCAAAAAAGTGCAGAATGAAAAAATGTCTGGGAAGCAGTCTGGAGACTTAATCAGGGTATTTTGACCATGTGTGCAGAACTCTGGAAAGAAATCGACGCAGTATGGGTCCAGAACCAATGTAAAAGCCCCATGTGGAAAGGCCCATAGTTAATACAACTAGTTCTCAACTAGCTTTCTCATCTGTGTTTGGGGGTATGTTCCATGTGCCAACTATAGCCGTGCTGGCTGTTCCCCTACTTAGGGTGGCCTGCTTCTCATCTACAAGAGCTCTGAGCCAGAGAGACTAAGAAAAAGCATAATGAACATAATACATCCTGATCAGACGGGCTTTGTGCTGAAGAGATATATGAAAGAAAACATTCGATTTGTAATTGATGTAATGGAATTAGTGGAGAAAAAAGGACATAAGATTGCATTTGTCTTTCTGGATGCTGAAAAAGCATTTGATAACCTTTTTTGGACTTTTTTGCAAAAAATAATACAAAATTGATGTATTGGCCTTAAGTTTGAAAATTGGATAAAAGGAATTTATGCAAAGCAAAAAGCGAAGATTTTAATTAATGGAGTATTGACAGAAGAACTGCAAATAGAAAAAGGTACTAGACAAGGATGCCCTTTGTCACCACAACTATTCATATTGGCAATGGAAATTCTAGCTTCCAAGATAAGGCAAGACCCCAAAATCAAAGGTTTAAAAGTGGACGATGAAGAATTTAAATTGAAATGCTACGCAGATGACGTGGTTTTGACGATTCTGAACCTGCAGGAGACAATACTAGATGTGATGGAACAGCTTATGAAGTTCGGTAAATATTCAGGATTTAAAATTAACAAGAAAAAAACAAAAATTATCCCCAAACTTTTAACAAAGCAGGAGGAAGAAAAAATCCAAGAAGTATCAGGATGTGAGATAGCAGCAAACCCAGTGAAATGTTTTGGCATTTATCTAACAAGACATAAGGACACCTTGGTCGGTTTCGTTTTCTCGGCCATGTCGGACGCTCCTCTCCGCAGGTCCGGGAGGAAGCGCTCGAGCACCCTGACCGGGCGGCTGATCTGCGAAGATTAGCCCCCAAGACTCCCAGTGAGGGAGGCAGGGTCCGGGACGCTGCGGGAAGAGCCCCCCGAAAATCAATGCAGGGGGTTAATTGCCCGTTTGTCCCTATGGAGGCCGGCAGACGTGCGCGGCGCCTCGAGTGCTGCCGGGCCATGGAAAACGGCAAAGAGCAGAACTAGGCGGAAGCCTGTAAGTAAGCGAATCCCTTCTGTTATTACAAGCGCATGCAAAGGAGTGGTGGGATCTGAAGCTAAGAAGGCTCATTCTTCCCCTTCGCTGAGTTTCAGAATCTGGTTGGCGGTCCCCCCCCCCCTAAAATGGCAGCGAAAAAACAAAGTCCCGCTCTGGGCAAGTCAATCTCGGCTGCCCTGCAGGGGAAGGGAGAGTCGCTCGAGGAATTGGTGCGGAGGGCGGTTATCGAAGCCATAAAACCCTTTGTTGACAAGCTGAACGAAACAGATCAAAGGGTGGGCTTAATTGAGAGCAAAGTGAAAACCATCAAGGAAGCAGCGGGGGGGGGGCAGAGAAGTCTGCTCGGGAAAGTGCGTCACTCGTGAAGGCTACGAATAAAGAGTTAAAGCTGGTGGAGAACCAGCTGATCGGGCTACAAGTGGAACGAACACAGACAATTTTGCGCCTCCAGAACGTGAAAGAGGAGGAAAATGAGGATTTATGGGGTCTGGTCTAGGAACTATTGGCGACACCCGCGAAGGCAACTAAAGAAGAGGTTAAAAGCGCCATTTTGGAAGTCCGCCGGGCTTCTTCAAAATATGCAACGAAGCGTCAGCTGCCTCGCGAGATCATCATCGATTTTTCATCTAAAAGGATCCGAGACACTATCCTATACAATTCATATAACGCGGATCTGGACTTTTTGGGTAACAAAGTTAAGATACTGAAAGACGTCCCATTTTTAGTTCGGAAAAGACGTTTTAAGTATAAAAAGCTCGCAGCTCTTCTGAGGGAACGTGGAATAAAGTACAAATGGCTATTTCCGGAAGGAATCTGGTTCAGTTACAAAGATCAAGCTTACAAGATATTATCAGAAGATCAACTAAGGGATTTTGAGGACGAAAATCTGGAATTTCAGCGCACCAAGCAAGAAGAAAAGGAGAAGTCTGAGGGGGGGGGAGGAAACGTGCACTGCGGCTGCAGTTGCTCAGAGAGAACTGCGTCCGGGACCCAGGAGGGGGAGGAAAACTTAATTTGAATTTGAACTGTAATTTGCATTTTGTAAGGTCAACCACTCCATCAATATTATACAAAGCTTTAATTTTTTGAATAATGGCAGTATGAAGGGAAAACATTCTGTGTAGTGTAGTTGTTATATGTTGTTGTTGGTTTTTTTTTTCTCTTGCCTTCCCTTGTTCCCCTTTCTTTCCTTTGTATTGTTAGTTAATGTAGTTAATAAAAAGAATAAAAAATCTTAAAAAAAAAAGACATAAGGACACCTTGTTTAGAGATAATTCTGAAACATTGTGAAGGAGAATTCAAAAAGACTTGGAAAGATGGTCTAAATTAAATCTATCTTGGATTGGAAGGATTTCGGCGATTAAAATGAATGTTTTACCGAAAATCAATTTTTTTGTTTCAAATGTTACCAATTAATATAAAAGATAAGACATTGAAGGATTGGCCAAAGACAAATTAACCAATTTATCTGGAACAGTAAAAAACCAAGAGTAAGATTCAAGGTATTACAAAATGAAACTTCCAGAGGAGGGTTGGCAGTCCCAAATATCAAATTATATGATGAAGCAACTGGTCTAGTTTGGATTATAGACTGGATAAGAAATCCCAAAGATAGACTAATACAACTAGAAGCAGTGGACCTGACAGATGGACTACACAACCTCCTTTGGGTGGCAAAAAGATCAAGAAAAAAACAAGAAAGTCATGTTATAAGAGACAGTCTCATTCAAATTTGGGATTCGGTTAGAAGAAGAATAAGTCCGTTGGTATCACCACTATTTTCACCAATTGATGCCTTCTGTGATAAGAATCAGAGGAAAGATAATGATTTTATAACGTACCAAGACATGACAAACCCTAGAGGAAAGATAAAATCATGGCAAGAAATTCAAGATGAAGAGAAAAAAAATACAATGGCTGATATATTTTCAGGCAGTTTCCAGAATGCAAGAAGCCCTGAAGGAACTCAGAGGACAGTTAAGGAATCTTACAGATTTTGAGAAAATAATCATCAGGAAAAAAGAACACATCTTGGGTCTAATATATAAACTTTTACTCCAATATGATACTGAAATAGAACAGGTTAAAGTGTGCATGATAAAGTGGATGCAAAATTTCGGAGAGGAAATAACATTTCAACAGTGGGAGAATCTTTGGACAAAGGGCATAAAATTTACAGCAAGTCAAACATTAAGGGAGAACAGGTACAAGATGTTCTTCAGATGGTACATTACACCAAAAGACATCGAGAAAATGGACAAGAAATATGTGGGGTCATGTGGGAAATGTAAAGAAGCTGACGGTTCTTTTTATCACATGTGGTGGACTTGCCACAAAAGCAAAAGCTTCTGGAAAGAAATACATGCTGAGATGCAAAAAGTTTTAAAATTTGAGTTCGCCGTGAATCCACAAACTATGCTGTTGGGAATACTACCAGAAAATGTAGATAGAAAATTACACAAACTATTTAGATATTTATTGACGGCAGCGAGGTTGGTATTTGCAGCCAGATGGAAGGAAGAAGAATGCCCAACTAGGGAAATCTGGAAAGACAAGATGGCAGAACACGCAGTGGTGGCAAAACTGATAAGCTATTTAAACAGAATACCAATGAGAGAATTCGAAGAGAAATGGGGAAAATATTTTACTCACAAAGGAGAAAATGCATAAAATGTTTTAGTTTTAGAAATCTGAATAAGATAGTATACTGATATATTGTTCTAGACTGAATATAAGGTTAGGATCTAATAAGATGGAAAATGCTTAAATATCATTGATGAGGTAGAATACAAGATATGGAAACTTTGGCATAATAGTTAAAAGAAATAGAAATGATCTGTATAGAAGCATTAGACCATATTAATATAGCAGTAAGAATGTGCATGGAGTGCACTTGTTTTGATCTTTAGTTGATCTAAAAGTGAACACACTGTAGAAAAAGAATGTATTTAGTCAGTAAGGTACACAGAAGCTGGAATAGTAGATGCAATCTTCATTTTAACATTGATGAACTCTGATGAAGGTATGTTGTATGTACGCTGTATTTTAACAACCCTTGTAGTGCAAAATCCTACCATTCCTTGGATCCTGTTATCCCCCCCCTCTTTTTCTGGACCCCCTTGTTTTGAAAAACTAAAAATAAATTTAAAAAAATTAAAATTAAAAAAATTACAAGAGCCCTGAACCTTTGCCATCACAGCCCCCCTTTTTGTAGAACAGATTATGATTAGACTGGCATTTCTCATTCCATATATGGTAAGGGTCTTTGCAGTAGAATTTTGAGCATCACTTTGCTTGCATGGGAAATTAACACGATAGTTTGATAGTTGCTGCACTCTTTGACATCAGAATGTAGACTAAGCGTTTCCAGTCTGTGGGCCATTGTTTTGTTTTCCATATTTACTGACAGATTCTTGTTAAGATTCTGATGGACTCCATTTCTGTAGCTTGAAATAGCTCTAATGGTCTTCCATCTAGGTGCTTTGTTTCTCCCAATTGCTTTGAGTGCAGCTTTTATTTCCCTTTCTAGGATTTGTGGATCTTCATCAAAAGATTCTTCATCAAAAGTATGTCATCCTTCTCTTTTGTATAGTTCTTAGATGTGTTGTTTCCAACTTTCCTTTATTTTGTTCTGATCAAATAATAACAACAACAATAACATTCGATTTATATACCGCCCTTCAGGACAACTTAATGCTCACTCAGAGTGGTTTACAAAGTATGCCATTATTATCCCCACAACAAAACACCCTGTGAGGTGGGTGGGGCTGAGAGAGCTCCAGAGAACTGTGATTAGCCCAAGGTCACTCAGCTGGCTTCAAGTGGAGGAGTGGGGAATCAAACCTGGCTCTCCAGATTAGAGTCCTGCGCTCTTAACCACTACACCAAACTGGCTCTGCATTTCTGGAAACTGTATTTCCATGTTGATCTTTCAGCATCCCAAGCCATGGCTTAAATTTCCTTTTGATTTCTTGGATCTTTTGGAACAGATCTCTTGCTCTTCCTTTTTTGTTGTTGTCTTCTATTCCTTTGCACTTCTGCGTGTAAGTTGCTGAAAAGCTGCATTTAGAATATTGACCCTATTTCTGTTACCTTTTGCTTCTTGTCTGCCTTTAGCAATTTTAAGAGCTTCCTCAGTCATCCATTTAGGCTTCTCCTTTCAGCTACAGGAATATTCTTTGCACATTCTTCCTTGATAATATCTCTCTGGTTTCAGCCCATAGTTCTTCTGGCACGTGATCAATTAAAATTAGTATTGCAAATCTGTTCCTTACCTGGTCTTTAAATTCTTCAGGAATATTATTTAGATTGTATTTTGGCACTATGATTTTTTTAGTGTTTCTCTTCAGCTTTATTCTAATTTTTGATATTAGCAACTCATGATCTGTATCACAATCAGCTCCTTGTCTTACTTTAGCAGAGTTTGTTTTAGCAGAGCTTCTCCATCTTCTGCTTCCAATTATGTAATCTATTTGGTTCCTGTATTGGTCATCCAGTGATTTCTACATATATAGTCGTCTTTTTGGTTGCCTAAAGTATATATTAGCAATGAACAGATCGTTGGCTTCACAAAATTCTGTGAGCTGCTCTCCTGCTTCATTTCGTGATCCTAGTCCGAATTTTCCAGCTTTGTTTGATTCTGTTTTATGTCCAACTTTTGCATTCCAGTCACCTATTATTATCAGCTTATCTTGTTTAGGTGTATGATCAATTTCCTCTTGGACACTTGCATAAAAGTTTTTGATTTCTTCCTCCTCAACAAGTGTAGTTGGAGCATAAACTTGAATTATGGTTATGTCAACAGGCTTTCCCTGAAGTCTGATTGATATTACTCGGTCAAACTGCGTTTTAACTCTTGACTGCTTGTGCTATGTCTCGCCTCACTATTAGAGCAACACCATTTCTTTGAGTTCATTTCCACAGTAAAGCACTGTGGTTTTCTGACTGAAAATGTCCTAAGTCAGTCCACATTAGTTCATTCACACCCAAGACTGCAGTGTTTAAACATTCCATTTCTTCTTTTACAATATCTAGCTTACCTGGCTTCATACTTCTCATGTTCCATGTTCCTATTATGTGTGTTGCACAGCTTTGCACATTCCTTTTGCATCTATTCATGTTCGCAACTGGACATCCTTTCGGCTTTAATCCAGTCCCATCATTAAGAATAGTGCCATTCATACTTGTCCTTGGCTCTTCCCCCAGTAGCCAATTGAATGCCATCTGACCTGGGAGTCCTATCTTCCAGCACTATATCTTTTTTTCATTTTAGATTGTCTCATCGTAGAGTTTTCAAAGTAAGAGATTAGCAGAAGTGATTTACCATTGCCTTCTGCTTCGCAGTACTAACCTGGGTAAGTTGAAATGCCACTGCCATGAAATGAGAAATGCCAGATGTTCAAGCTGGGTTCAGAAAAGGAAGATGCACCAGAGATCACATTGCAAATTCATGATACCTAATGAAACATACCAGGGAATTTCAGAAGAAAATCAGCCTGTGTTTTATAGATACGCATCCTGTACTCTGGGCAAGAGACTACTGTCAGGACAGAATATGGGGAAACAGAATGGTTTCCAATTGGCAAAGGTGTCAGATAAGGATGCATATTATCTCCCTACCTGTTCAACCTCTATGCAGTGT